>NW_019957535.1:915239-1067113 GCF_002910315.2 Salvelinus sp. IW2-2015 | reverse complement strand
CAACTGTACATCATAGTAAATAGCCGTTCCTTATTATACATTTTTAATTTGGCCTTTAGCCTCGTCACTATCAATGGAGTTCCACTTCTATTACCATTCAACATAGGTTTTAACCCAGCTTAATTMATGTATTTGTTCAGTAATACCTTATATTGGTGATGTTTAAAATATTACCTCAGCTTCATGGATTTGTCGATGATTGAAGTCCAATGCCTAACTCAAGCAGATTATGTCTTTTTCTTCACCTTTTTAAGTAGACCCCATTTGTAAAATTCTTCATAATTTGTAATTGTGTCATTCTATCTTAAGAGATGGTGAGCACTCTGCATTCTACAGGCATAGAACAAACACTGGAAAGTTTCTTCCACTATTCTAGATGTACGATTCATATCTACTCAACTCAGAAGAGTGGGAAAAACATCTGAAACACCTGAAAGCAGTAGCATTAGAGATACTCCCTAGGAGGGCATCTTCATAGGACTCCTCGTAGAAGAGAAACAAGAGGGATATAGTCACCTCAGGTTGCGACGGAGTTTACACTTACTTTGCCACTAATGGGTTTTCCTATGGCTCCACTTACCGCAGTTGGGACTCCATTCTGTGAAGACAACAASCTGTTGTTCATTCCAAGTGTGGGGCCAGGTTATATTGACACCAGTATTAGGCCTTGGAATTTCCAGAATACATGCAACCGCATTAACGGGAAGTACTATGAAAAGGCATCACGTGCAGTCTTAGATGCAGGTGCTGATATTATCTCTATAACGTCATTTAATGAATGGCATGAGGGAACCCAGATTGAGATGGCAATTACAAAAACAAGCCATACTGTGTACATAGATTGCTTATTCAACAAGCCTGTTGTCTATTTTGAGATAACTCRGAAATAAGCAGCAATATTTAGCAGTGAGAGGAAGAGATGGCCAGAATGAGAGTCTAACATCTGACCAGAAATGTACTTCACACATATTGCATTAATCAGCCAGGTATACACAGTATACACAATAGTGTGACAGAAACCTATGTTCACTTTTTATCCTGTGTGGTAACATTAACATGCTAACAAATAAAAAGGCAGCCTTATGTACGGAAGTATAGAATTATGTGATCTTTCTCCTGCTTCATAGGATTATGATGATTTGCACTTTAATGTATAACTCTTTACTTAAATTATATTTGGGCAGTTGCCTACCCAGGGCCTACCCCGAATAAACCCCTTCCTGACTAAAAAGTACTTTTATTGGAGGGTCTGAATTGAATATGCTTCTTAGTCCAGGGAATGCTTAACCTGGTTCTGTGCAACCCACCACGATGTGACAGTTCTTACGTCAGAGCATTATATACTTACTTTTCGATCACAGTCACTATTTAACAGGACACTGAGAATGTTTAATAATGTTTAATAATGTACCCCATAAATTAAATTGTCATATACATAMMAATGACTAAGCAGTTTAAAGYTTGAGTCCTTTATTGAAACAMTAACAAAGTGGTCTACCCTCCTCTGTTTTGGTGAAAAGCTGAGGGATAGGCCTGGAGTAATGTAACCACTCTCAAATTCATAGACAGAGCTATCATCCATGATACCAAAATTATACCGTTTTTTTTTTACATTTACATTGTTTACAAACATTAGAGTAAAACAAGCTCATATTTTGGGTTCTGATGGGGTACAACAGTTGAACTAAGTTAATGAGGCAAGTTATACGTTTAASAATCAATGGGTGTATATATATCATTAATGTATGTCCAAAAATGTATATATCAACTAAAGATTCTAGCTTGAACATACCATTAAATCAACATTGAGAACATCTAGGCTACTCTTATGTGATGTGTCATTTCAGGGTTATCCTTCTCCTCTATAAGCTTTCTTTAAATATAGGAAATGCAACAAAAGGGGCAAACATTGTCATTAAAATCATGATACATCAACATAATYTCTGGTGATGTGAACTGTAGACTAATGTATCTCCAAGACAATTTAGATGGAGGATTAGACTATTCAAAATTATCTACCAAATAAAGCACGAATCTTGTCAAATATGTGAATGTGGGTTTGGATATAGGCAATGCCTATGTTGTATTTGTAATTTTAAACATTTACTTGGAAAACCACATCACCTGCGAGCAAATAGGCTAATTGTACGAGCAGCGGCAATATTGCACAATCATTCCTAATTCAGATTGGGAACGCATGAATCACATTCAATTTAATCAATAGCCTAATGCATTTTTAGCATGCACGCCCGACTAGAATCTCTGCTCGTCTATCTACATTCGGTTTTGCGAAAACGCTTTCASCGTACAGCTGCATTATTGGTAAATAGGGGCAAGGTAGCGCATGGGCAGCCAGTGGGGAATAATTCCACATCGCATCACATGCCTTACATTGCGTCCTTATATGAACGAAACCTTGCATTTGATRATATTTTGTGAATTAACAATAGCCTAACAGTCATTTTCGAATTCTGGTAACCTTGGCAATCAGGTCGCATTAGATGGGTATTCATATAGCCCTCCGTTGCAAGATCGTGGAAACGATATGGGTTTCGGCACCCATGAATCATGGCTAATTCCTGCAAATATTGCCACCGGYGCAGTGTATTTACATCCTTAACGTTTTCGGCATGTAGGATGGTATGAGGGAACGACCTGGCAAGCCAATGGGAAGATATGCATATTTTAACACGCTTGTCGAGATGGTGAGTAAAATGTATTTTCCTCAGCTCCATGTCAGAACAGTGGTACCTGGTTTCGCAAGACATTCTGTGCTAGCTAATTAAAAATAAAACATAAATAAAAAAATTCTACGAAATGTATATATCGCGTCATCGTTCAAGTCACAATTTTGGATTAAAATGATGCATTGCGAAAAGTACACATTTGTATTAAGGTCATTGACGTTATCCTTCAATGTGCCCTCTTGATGCATGAGGATAATGAGTAGTGTTCTCAAATATGCTTACGGCCAACAGTGATATGAAAAAAGGGCGTTTGTTAACCCGAGAGAATAGGTAGCCTATCGAATAAGGCTACATTTGAACAATTGCTTTTATTTTAAACAATTAAACACAATGCTGCATCATGATGAATGACTCATTGCAAGTGTGTATAGGCTACATCAGGTTTTTAAATGACCTTCAGTTGCACTGGCTAAACATCCATTCTCACTTTGGATACTGCTCTTATACCAGCTTCTGCTAGTGTAGCCTATAAACCAAAGGAGAAATGGTTTAGGAAATTATTCTAATAGCTAGCCTGCAAATGGACCTGTTTTATTCCGCCCTCGGATAAATTCAATARCCTGCACAAGACCATTGCATGCACCCCACTAAAGCATTTGCCTGCCTATGATTTTATTCTGCACTGTTTGAGTTAAAACAGCAATAAGCTCACGTAACCTAATATTGCAAGCTCTGATATTGCTAAAATGTAGAGTACAAGTAGTCAATAGTCTGCCCTACATACAGAAACAAACAACATTAGGATATCTTAAAGCAAGTTGGAAATATAGACCAGTAAACACACAGATACAATAGGCGGGAAATATCAACTATTAATATTTATGATGACTTCACTTTTTGGTAGCTGTTCAATAGACAAATTTGCTCTCAATCAGTGCTGTATGGTCCTGCCTGACAAAAATACATACAGTAACACATGTTTTTGATGTTGTGGCCATTGTAATCTGCTCTACTGAAAACATCCCTAAACTGTCTGGAGGGGGTTGGGCCACAAGCTCATGTAACCCAATATTGCAAGCTTTGATATTGCTCAAATGTGGATTACAAGTAGTCAGCTGTCTACTTACACACACAAACAGCATTAGGAAATCTAAATGAATCTTGGAACTATATACCTGTAAACACAGACACAATAGTTCATAGCTGTTCAATAGACAACTTTGCTCTCATTCAGTGCTGTATGGCCGTGCCTGAAAGAAAGGCATATAGTTACACGTTTTTTGATGTTGTGGCGCCAAAGAAAAACAAGTGGGCACAGATATCAAAATAAAAATTTTGTGAGTGCAAGGTTCCATAAAGGTTTTTGGATCTTTAGTCCCTAGTCTTGCAATTAAATCAAAGGGGCAATCACAGATTATCTTTATATTTTGCCTCAAATCCAATATGGCTTCCAAAATMAAATTAAATATGGCTGCCATAATAACATTTGATGCAGGATAAATCACCTGTAAATGAGGCATTTGTTCAGAGATTTGCAACACTCACGCCTATAAAGCCTGTTGGTGTGAATCAATTTGATTCTGAATCCAATATRGCCAACATGATTACACTCACACCTTAAACTGCATACAGCGCCTTCGGAATGTATTCAGACCCCTTAACTTTTTCACCATTTTCTTGTGTTACAGCCTTATTCTAAAATTAATTTGAAATACATTTTTTTTATATTGGCAACAGTCTATGAAGTATTTATTTGGGTCTGCAATCTGAGGTGAGTTAACACTAATGCACTTATCCTCTGCAGCAGAGGTACAGTAACTCTGGGTCTACCTTTCCTGTGGCGGTCCTCATGAAGAGCCAGTTCATCGTAGCATTTGATGGTTTTTGCGACTGCACTTGAAGAACTTTAAAAGTCTTGAATTTCCGTATTGACTGGCCTTCACTCTTAAGTAATGATGACTGCGTTTCTCTTTGATTATTTGAGCTGTTCTTGCCATAATATGGACATGGTCTTTTACCAAATAGGGCAATTTTCTTTATACCACCCCTACCTTGTCCACAACACAACTGCTTGGCTCAAACGCATTAAGACGGAAAGATATTCCACAATACATTTTTTAACAAGGCCACATTCATTGAAATGCATTCCAGGTGACAACCTCATGAAGCTGGTTGAGAGAATGCCAAGGACGTACAAAGCTCTCATCAAGGCAAAGGTGGCTTACTTTGAAGAATTCTCAAATAATACATACAGTTGAAGTCGAAGTTTACATACTGTCACGTTCCTGACCTGTTTTTGTTGTTTTGTATGTGTTTAGTTTTCAGGACGTGAGCTGGTGGAATTCTATGTTGTTGTGTCTAGTTTGTCTGTTTCTATGTCCAGCCTAATATGTTCTCAATCAGAGCAGATGGTAACGTTGTCCCTGATTGAGAATCATATATAGGAGGCTTGTTTTGTGTTGGATTTTGGTGGTGTTTGTTTCCTGTCCTGTGTTTGTGTTCTGCACCAGATAGGTCTGTATCGGTTTCACGTTTGTTATTTTGTAAGTTGTTTGTAGTGTTCACTTGTTCTTTAATTAAACATGTTGAGCACTGGCTACGCTGCATTTTGGTCCTCTCCTTCACCCCTGGAAGAAACCGTTACAGAAACACCCACCAAACCCGGACCAAGCAGCGTAGCAACGGGGAGCAGCAGCGGCCCAGTACACAGGACTACTGGACACAGGAGGAATGGTCTTGGAGATCATGACGGAAAAGGACCCTGGGAAGGGTTGGAGAGAATCGCCGCTCTCGGGAGAAGAAGGAGGCAGCCACAGCCCAGGAGCGGTGGATTGAGGAGGCAGCACGTAAAGAGAGGCTGGAAGCCGAGAGGCTCACCCAAAATTTCTTGGGGGGGGGGCTAAAGGGGAGTGTGGCGAAGCCGGGTTGGATACCTGAGCCAACTCCCCGGCTTACCGCTGGAGTGTAGAGGGCGTCGTACTGGTCAGACACCGTGTTATGCGGTAAAGCGCACGGTGTCCCCAGTACGCGTGCTTAGCCCAGTGCGGCTATTCCACCTTGCCGCACTGGTAGGGCTAGGTTGGCATCGAGCCGGGTGCCATGAACATGTACATGGCAGCCTTACAGGTGGTCCCCGGTTCGCCTGCATTGCCCGACTGGTAGGGCTAGGTTGGGCATCGGCCGGGGTGCCATGAACATGTACATGGCACCGCAGCCTTACAGGTGGTCCCCGGTTCGCCTGCATAGCCAGTGCGGGCTATTCCACCTCGCCGCACTGCAGGGCTACGGGACCATTCAACCTGTAAGGTTGGGAGGCTCGGTGCTCAAGAGCGCGTGTCCTCCTTCACGTCCGGTATATCCGGCGCCACCTTCCCGCCCCAGCCCAGTACCACCAGTGCCTACACCACGCACCAGGCTTCCAGTGCATCTCCAGAGCCTGTTCCTCCTCCACGCACTCTCCCTACGGTGCGTGTCTCCAGCCCAGTGCCTCCAGTTCCGGCACCACGCACCAAGCCTCCTGTGCGTCTCCAGAGCCCTGTACGCACTGTTCCTTCTCCCCGCACTCGCCCTGAGTGTGCTGCCCTCAGCCCGGTACCTCCAGTTCCGGTACCACGCCACCAGGCCTATAGTGCGCCTCGAGATCCAGTGTGCCCTGTTCCTGCTCCCCGCACTCGCCCTGAGGTGCGTGCCCTCAGCCCGGTACCTCCAGTTCCGGCACCACGCATCAGGCCTATAGTGCGTCTCAGCCGGCCAGAGTCTGCCGTCTGCCCGCGGCGCCTGAACTGCCCGTCTGCCCAGCGGCGCCTGAACTGCCCGTCTGCCCAACGCCGTCTGAACTGTCCGTCTGCCCAACGCCGTCTGAGCTGGCCGTCTGCCAAGCGCCATCCGTTCTCCCCAGCGCCATCTGAGCCATCCGTCTCCCCAGCGCCGTCTGAGCCATCCTCCTCCCCAGCGCGTCTAGCCATCCGTCCCCACGCCTCTGAGCCACCGTCTGTCCCGAGCCGTTAGAGCCGCCCGTCTGTCCGAGCCGTCAGAGCCGTTCGTCAGTCAGGAGCCGCTAGAGCCATTCGTCAGTCAGGATCTGCCGGGCCGCCAACCAGACAGGATCTGCCAGAGCCGCCAACCAGACAGGATCTGCCGGAGCCGCCAACCAGACAGGATCTGCCGGAGCCGCCAACCAGACAGGATCTGCCGGAGCCGCCAACCAGACAGGATCTGCGGAGCCGCCAACCAGACAGGATCTGCCGGAGCCGCCAACCAGACAGATCTGCCGAAGCCGTCAGTCAGCCATGAGCGTCCAGAGCCGTCAGCCAGTCATGAGCTGCCCTACAGTCATGAGCTGCCCTACAGTCATGAGCTGCCCACAGTCATGAGCTGCCCTACAGTCATGAGCTGCCCTACAGTCATGAGCTGCCCTACAGTCATGAGCTGCCACTCAGTCCGGAGCTGCCACTCAGTCCGGAGCTGCCACTCAGTCCGGAGCTGCACTCAGTCCGGAGCTGCCACTCAGTCCGGAGCTGCCATTAGTCCTGAGATACCTCTCTGTCCTGAGCTACCTCTCTGTCCTGAGCTACCTCTCTGTCCTGAGCTCTCTGTCCTGAGCTACCTCTCTGTCCTGAGCTACCTCTCTGTCCTGAGCTACCTCTCTGTCCTGAGCTACCTCCAAGATCATGTGGGGGCCTTGGGGAGGATTCTTAGGCTAAGGTCGTGGGCGAGGTCGCCACTCAAAGGACGCTAAGGAGGGGACAAAGACCGTGGTGGAGTGGTGTCCTCGTCCACCGCCGGAGCCGCCACCGCGGACCAGATGCCCACCCAGACCCTCCCTTGAGTTTTAGGGGTGCGCCCGGAGTTCGCACCTTGAGGGGGGGGTTCTGTCACGTTCCTGACCTGTTTTCTGTTGTTTTGTATGTGTTTAGTTGGTCAGGACGTGAGCTGGGTGGGAATTCTATGTTGTGTGTTCTAGTTTGTCTGTTTCTATGTCCAGCCTAATATGGTTCTCAATCAGAGGCAGATGGTAATCGTTGTCCCTGATTGAGAATCATATATAGGAGGCTTGTTTTGTGTTGGGATTTTGTGGGTGTTTGTTTCCTGTCTCTGTGTTTGTGTTCTGCACCAGATAGGTCTGATCGGTTTTCACGTTTGTTATTTTGTAAGTTGTTTGTAGTGTTCACTTGTTCTTTAATTAAACATGTTGAGCACTGGCTACGCTGCATTTTGGTCCTCTCCTTCACCCCGGAAGAAAACCGTTACACATACACCTTAGCCAAATACATTTAAACTCAGTTTTTCACAATTCCTGACATTTAATCCTAGTAGAAATTCCCTGTCTTAGGTCAGTTAGGATCACCACTATATTTTAAGAATGTGAAATGTCATAATAGTAGAGAGAATGATTTATTTCAGCTTTTATTATTTAATCACATTCCCAGTGGATCAGAAGTTTACATACACTCAATTAGTATATGTAGCATTGCCTTTAAATTGTTTAACTTGGGTCAAACATTTCGGGTAGCCTTCCACAAGCTTCCACAATAAGTTGGGTGAATTTGGTCCATTCCTCCTGACAGAGCTGGTGTAACTGAGTCAGGTTTGTAGGCCTCCTTGCTCGCAAACGTTTTTTCAGGTCTGCCGAAAGATTTCTTAGTTTGACGTCAGGGCTTTGTGATGGTCACTCCAATACCTTGACTTTGTTGTCCTTAAGCCATTTTGCCATAACTTTGGAAGTATGCTTGGGGTCATTGTCCATTTGGAAGACCCATTTGCGACCAAGCCTTAACTTCCTGAATGATGTCTTGAGATGTTGTTCAATATATCCACATAATTTTCCTTTCCTCATGATCCATCTATTTTGTGAAGTGCACCAGCCCTCCTGCAGCAAAACACCCTCACAACATGATGCCGCCACCCCCCGTGCTTCACGGTTGGGATGGTGTTTGTTCTTCTTCGGTCTATCATTTTTCTTCTGAGGTCTTGGCTGATTTCTTTTGATTTTCTCATGATGTCAAGCAAAGAGGCACTGGGTTTGAGGGAGGCCTTGAAATACATCCACAGGTACACCTCCAATTGGCTCAAATGATGTCATTAGCCTATCAGAAGCTTCTAAAGCCATGACATCATTTTCTGGAATTTTCCAAGCTGTTTTAAAGGCACAGTCAATTTAGTGTATGCAAACATCTGACCCACTGGAATTGTGATACAGTGAAATAATCTGCCTGTAAACAATTGTTGGAAAAATTACTTGTGTCAATCACAAAGTAGATGTCCTAACTGACTTGCCAAAACTATAGTTTGTTAACAAGACATGTGGAGTGGTTGATAAACCAGTTTTAATGACTCCAACATAAGTGTTTGTAAACTTTCGACTTCAACTGTATATCGTTCTATGCTAGCTAGCTGGCTAGATAAACATGGTGCTAAGATATCAGGTATGAGCTAATAGCCAACGTAGCTAGTTAACGTTAGCTGGTTATCATTTTGAACATGCACCATTTTYGGCAACGAGTCATCTGACTTGCAGTGTAACGTTAGCTATTTACTGGTGTGCTGATCTGACCAGAAGCAGTCAGAAWAGATGATTGTCGTTATAGGGAAAGCAGGAAGCGTTGTAAATTCCTAAATAAAAAGTTGATAATAAGTTTAGCTAACTACAAATGTTCTTTTATGTTTATGGACCAAGAAAGCTGTAGATCAGAGCACGTGYATGCGTTCTCACTTCTCAAACTATGGGCAGATTTGAGTCATTCAGACAGAACGTGCATCGTCAATTTCAGATTTTTTACAACCCTAGCACTCTTTGTTAGATATTATGCACATTTATGGCTGGGTAGAAAATGTCATCGCCATTGAGCTATTTCTCATAGTGGCAGTAAACAGCAGCAAGTGATATGAGGAGATGTGAAAGGGGAGCGGAGTTAGCCTCGCTCTATCCAATCATAGCAGTGGGATCAAGTTACAACCTGCYYRWYGCTTGACAGATAGCTGAAATAGCCAATTGAGTTGTTTATAATTTGGCATAAAATCTAASAAGGAGAGCGAGGGTAGGAAAAAAAGATGAAACGAMGATGTACATTCTGTCACACCCTGATCTGTTTCACCTGTCTTTGTGCTTGTTTCCACCCCCCACCAGGTGTCTCCCATCTCCCCTCATTATCCCTTCGTATTTATACCTGTGTTCTCTGTTGCCAGTTCGTTTTGTTCGTCAAGCGTACCAGCATTATTCCCCTTGCTCCAGTCYTTGCCAAAGTTCCTGTTTTCTATTTTTTCCAGTTTTGACCATTCTGCCTGCCCTGACCCTGAGCCTGCCTGCCATCCTGTACCTTGTCCCACCACACTGGATTATTGACCTCTGCCTTTCCTGAGACTGCTTGCCATTCTGTACCTTCCTTACCTCTGCCTGCCCTTGTCCCGTCRTTTTGCCTGCCCCCTGTTCTAGTTATTAACTTTTATTACTTCGACACTGTCTGCATCTGGGTCTTTCCTAAAATGTGATAGTACGAACTGGCCATGACCGACCCAGCAGACTCAGATTAGCTCCACAATGCTGTCTCCCTGCAAGGAGCCACCATTGGACGACACGAGGAGTTACTGCAATGTCTTATGGAGGGACTCYATACCCTGGCAGAACGCCATGACCAGACTTCGAGACTTTGYTGGAGMAATTCCKCGGATTCCCCACTGGGCAGCGGGTCACACCYGTAATCTCCCAGCMTACCCCAGTGTCCCGAGAWCCCCGCTTACCWCCTCTGGAGCGCTACGCTGGAGATTCCGGAACCTGCCTGAGTTTTTTTTCTCCYAGTGCTCCCTCATTTTCGAGCTGCAGCGTTTTTCGTTCCCATCAAACCGCTCGAGGAWRGCGTACATCATAACKCWAATGTCCGGGAGGGCACTCGCCTGGGCTATGGTGCTCTAGGAGYAACAGTCCGCCGTCCGCCTCWGTCTMGAGGAGTTCATGGYGGAAGTTCGGAAGATGTTTTGTTCTCTGTTGCCCGGGAGACAGGCTGCGTCAAGACTCCCATAGTGTGGCAGACTACGTGGTGGATTTTCACATGTTGGCGACTGAGTGCCTGTAACCCGGAAGCATTGTTCGAGATGTTCCTTCACGGATTATCGGAGGTGGTCATTAGCCCCTCTGCTGTTCATCTTCTGTTGCCCCATACCCTCCGTATACATCCCACTTTCCATGTTTCTAAAATCAAACCCATGTCTCACAGCTCTTTGTCTCCTGTTTCCAGGCCCACCCCTCTCCCCTGTCTCATCGACGGCCAACCGGCATACACGGTGAGGTGTTTCCTGAAGATTATACCTCGGGGCAGGGGATTCCAGTACCTGGTTGACTGGGAGGGTTATGGCCAGGAGGAGAGGTGCTGGGTCCCCGCTAGGGACACCCTGGACCCAGGCCTCAWCGCAGATTTCCAATGCCGACACCCCGGTCAACCAGGTATGCGCCCAGGTGGCGCCCCTAGAGGGGGTACTGTCACACCCTGATCTGTTTCACCTGTCTTTGTGCTGGTCTCCACCCCCCTCCAGATGTCTCCCATCTCCCCTCATTATCCCCTGTGTATTTATACCTGTGTTCGTCTATTACCAGTTTGTTTTGTTCGTCAAGCCTACCAGCGTTTTTCCCCTTGCTCCTGTCTTTTCTAATATTCTGGTTTTATAGTTTTCCCAGTTTTGAACATTCTGCCTGCCCTGACCCTGCCTGCCGTCCTGTACCTTGTCCCACCACACTGGATTACTGACMTCTGCCTGCCCTTGACCTGTTTTGCCTGCCCCCGTCCTAGTAATTTATTACTTCGACACTGTCTGCATCTGGGTCTTTCCTAAAACGTGATACGTTCTGTGTGAATGACTCAAATCTGCCCATAGTTTGAGAAGTAAGAATGCGCACACAGACACACGTGTGCTGATCTACAGTTTACTTGGTCCATAAACATGCAGGAAGATTGCATCCTGACAGCTGAGAAATTATTTCGTCCCTATCAAAAAATACTTGTTTCATAAGCATCCGTGATCACAAACCATGATATTACGTTAGACCCATTTGCATTGAGTTCTTTACAGGCGTGATATGCTGGAGTGATGCTTCTATGCAAGTGTATGATTCTCATGAAACCAGTTTTAAAATGTATGTAGCAAATTGAGTTCCAAAAACCATGATYTACAAAAATCAACTATGATTCTGAGGAATAAGATGTTTTTGGGAAAGTGTCTTTTTTAAGTACATTTTACAATTTCGCCTGAATATTTTTTTTAAACCCCAAATTCTCATTACCGAAATGCATCTGGATTAAATTCTCGGGACATTTATTTTTATTAAAACAAAGTGTTGCTGTAGTTTGTCCATAAATCATTTAAAATGGTATACTAGTTGAAGTTTACATTAAACTACACTGAGTATACCAAACATTAGGAACACCTTCCTTATATTGAGTTGCACCTTTTGCCCTCAGAGCAGCCTCAATTTGTCAGGGCATGGACTCTACAAGGTGTCGAAAGCATTCCACAGGGATGCTGGTCCATGTTGACTCCAATGCTTCCCACAGTTACAGTACCAGTCAAAAGTTTGGACACCTACTCATTCCAGTGTTTTTCTTTATTTTTTATTATGTTCTACATTGCAGAATAGTAGTGAAGACATACTATGAAAACACATATGGAATCGTGTAGTAACCAAAACAAGTGTTAAACAAATCAAAATATATTTGAGATTCTTCAAAGTAGCCACCCTTTGCCTTGATGACATCTTTGACACACCTCCTGAACATATTACGAACGCCCAGAGCACACATCTGCACTCCAGATATAAATTTACGAAGACATCACTCGTAGTATACTAACCAGCCTTTAGTCTTTAAATCTTTGGTTGTTTAGTACATAGCCTCACATGTGAATCGTTAAAGAGACGGGTGGGGATAAGCTTAAAGGTGTGAACGACGCTGATGGGTGTAGACAAAGAAGCCTTCCAGTAGTACCAAAATAATACAAGGACAATTTTCTCAGAAGTGAGTTACAAGTTTATCAACTTTCAAAGCAGAATTACTTTCCCATTGTTCCTCAACTGAAGTGTATGATATACCATTTTCTAGCTCTGACTTCCTACTTCTATCCAATGTAAAAAAAAAAAAAAAAAGGTTTGCTACATAGGACCGATTCGACCGATTCGACCCAATAATAACATTCGAATCACTACAAACGTATACACATATTAGGCCCAGCCTTTGGAACTTTGGTTTTCTTAGATAGCTACTATATTGTGATCACTACATCCGATGCATCTGATTCTGCTTTCAAGCACATGAATCACTGATCTGGCTTTCAGTTCTGTCTATAAAAATGACCTTTTCGTAACAAAATTAACCAGAAATAATGCACATTCACTGAAAATGAGCAGGCTTTGCCAACACTTGGTCTGTTTTCACACATTTTTCCTTTCAACATTTTAGATTAGTGATACACCGATATGACATTTTTGGCTGATACCGATATCCAATATTTTCCATGCCAAAAAGAAAAACACACACACGGACGCAGCGGTCTAAGGCACTGCATCTCAGTGCAAGAGCGTCACTACAGTTCCTGGTTCGACCAGGCTGTATCACATCCGGCCGTGATTGGGAGTCCCATAGGGCAGCACACAAATGGCCCAGCGTTGTCCAGGTTTGGCCGGGGTACTATCATTGTAAATAAAAATGGGTTCTTAACTGACTTGACTAGTTAAATAAAGGTTACAAACACACATCACTGACCAAGAAGTTATTTTGTTGGCATTTACGTATGTCCCCATTACCAGTAAAACATAATCAAAACCAATTTTTTTCACTTACTTGCTGTGCTGTTTCGTTGTTCATTTGTTCAGTCATTTCATTCTCAACCAGGATCTCATCATACATGTCAAGCAGTGAAGTTTCAGCTCTGTCTAGGATTTCATCATACATGTCATAAGTAAGGTTCAGCTCTGTCTGTCCGTGGCCTCTCTTCTTCTGTGGCATTGTCCCTGTGTCCATTTCTATCTTGTCCAGCTGTGCATGTAACATTTCACGTAAACCCTGGTTCTTGTCGCATCAAAGTAGCGGTCCTTGTACCTAGCATCGAGCATGGCGGCGACACAGTATAGGCTCAGAGAGAATACCACCAAATCTCTTGTTCATGGCCTCGAGTACTTTGTAAGTTACCCCACGGTCTGTTCGACAGTTTTGTTGAGAGGGCGTTTCAATGCCATGACAGAGGGTGCTGCAAACGCAGTTGATTAGCTTATTTCTCCAGTCAGTTGTTCAAATGGCGCTAGGAGTGTGTTCATGTTTCAAACATGTTCTCAAATGCCATTGAAATGGCAGCAGCGGTATGAGAACCACCACATCTTGAGCATGCAATACGGCATTCCTCAGTACTAAATCCCTTCTCTGAACACCCATCTTTGATATTTGGCGGGATCTGAATTGTGTTATTAGCCCAGCTTCAGACCGCTCCAACCCAGAACAATGTCTCCTCTGCTATGTCAAAGTCCTTCTCTGATTTTATGGTTCAGAATGGGTGTACAGATCCCTGGAGATTTCAGAATCCCCAGGCAAGAGAATATTATTTATTTTCACATGTACACCATTCTTTTTCTTGTATCGACTATTTCTTTATTGATCATAAGTTACTTCCAAATGTCACCTCTTCTGAATATTTACCCATTGTAATTTCTGACCATGGACCTTTATCCCTCGACATAGGACTATCAGGACAAACTCGTACTCCTCTCTGTTGAGATTACATTCTCTTCTCCTGTCTGATGCAGACTTCCTAACATTATTTCCAGTCTCTTGTTTCAAATCAGACAATCTCATTCTCTCTTATGGGAATCACTTAAGGCCAACCTTAGAGGATAATTAATTTCTTATTATTCTCATTTAACCTTTCTGGCGCAGGCATTCCACTAGCGACCCACCTCGCCAACCCGGTGAAATTGGCAGAGCGCCAAATCAAAATACATAAAACTCATAAAATATACAAGTGTTATACATCGGCTTAAAGATTAACTTCTTGTTAATCCAGCCGCTTTGTCAGATTTCGAAAAGGCTTTACGGCGAAAGCATACCATGCGATTATCTGAGGACGGCGCCCCGCTTACAAAAGCATACAAACATTTTGCAACCAAGTAAAGGAATTACAAAAGTCAGAAATAGTGATAAAATTAATCACTTACCTTTGAAGATCTTCATATGGTTGCAGTCACAAGAGTCGTCCCAGCTACACAATAAATGTTTGTTTTGTTCGATAAAGTCCCTCTTTATATCCCAAAAACTCTGTTTTGTTGGCGCGTTTTTTTCAGTAATCCACTGGCTCCAAGGCGGTCAAAACATGCAGACGAATACATCCTAATAGTACCCGTAAAGTTTGTCGAAACATGTCAAACGATGTTTATATTTAATCCTCACGTTGTCAGTTGTCTAAATAATCAATAATACTTCAACTGGACAATAGCGTATTCAAAAGAAAGGAAAACAACGAAGGGCGCTCACGCGCCAAACCAGCTCTGCATTCTTCCTCAGTCCACTGACAGAAAGGTCTCATTCTTCTTCATTTTTCAGAAAACAAGCCTGAAACAATGTCTAAAGACTGTTGATATCTAGTGGAAAGCCATAGGAACTGCAATCTGGGTCTAACCCATTAGTAACTAGCTATAGGTATTCAATTGAAAATAACCCACATAAAAAAATCCATTCTGATGACTTTCCTCAGGTTTTGCTCTGCCCAAATCATTCTGTTATATCCACAGACATTATTCTAAACAGTTTGGAAACTTTAGAATGTTTTCTATCAATACCAATTTATAGCATATCCTAGCTTCTGGGCCTAGTAACAGGCAGTTTACTTTGGTCACGCTTCCATCCAGACGTCAAAATACTGCCCCAGCCATAATTTATTTTATTATTTATTTTTATTTTAACCGTTTTTCCAGTAAGTTGACTGAGAACACGTTTCCTCATTTGCAGCAGACGACCTGGGGAATGTTTACCAGGGGAGAGGAGGGGGATGAATGAGCAATTATAAACGGGGATTATTAGGTGACCAAGATGGTTTGAGGGCCAGAGGAATTAGAAGTGAAATGTGAGTAAAGGTTGGTTGGCGAAATGATACTGAAAGTGCTGTCGAAGTGTCTTACCAGGACTCATATCACAGGAACAAACCGGCTTTATAACGGACAGATATTCATTTTTTTATATTCGGATGCTGTTTAACAATTTATTCCAAACAATTCTCCAACTCCCCTGAGGTGGTAATCTCGCTTAGATGCAGAGAAAGCATTTGACAGAATTGAATGGGAGTACCTATTTGCTGTACTTAAAAAAATGGATTTGGGGACAAATTTAGCCCATGGAACCGACTCTCTTTATTATTCGCCGTCGCCATTGAACCCCTTTCAGTAGCTTTGCGGGCATCCTCCTCTTTCCAAGGTGTAACACGGTTAGGTCATCATAACATAGGTTATCATTATATGCATTATATGCCGCTTTGTCAGATTTCGAAAAAAACTGATTTTCAGAGATGGGGTAGCTTACAGGATTAATGCTGTAAAAATGAACAGTTTAACCGCTGTCTCTTATACACATCTAGATGTGTATAAGAGACAGCCTTGTAACCTGTTTACCTTCTATGCTGGAGAACTTTGGCTCCTCCGGTTACAAGCTGAATCTCCAGAAAAGTGACTGCTTCCCAATCAATCCAGCAGCGCTACAGCTCCAGCAGACAGACTTGCCCTTTCAGATTAGCCGCTCTGGTTTCATTAGCCGCTCTGGTTTCAAGTAACTCGTTCATTATATGCTCTTTTTTCTGCAAACTGTTATCCCTTCCTTACGCAAATTAAAACTGATTTTCAGAGATGGGGTAGCTTACGACTTCACTTATAGGAAGGATTAATGCTGTAAAAAATTAACAGTTTACCCACATTTATCTATTTTAATCTATTCCCATTGTTTTTACCAAAGTGTTTTTTTAAAGTCACTTAATCACATATTATCTGGGGAGGCAAGGTACCCAGAGTCAGTAGATCTTTACTTCAGAGATGCAAGTTTAGTGGAGGGCTTGCACTACCCAACTTTTTATACTATTACTGGGCAACAAACTTTCAGAAATTGCCATTAAGTTTACATGCTGCAGATACCCTACGGTACCATCTCGAGGCACATTTTAGTATTTCTGCTTCTCTTCCTATTCTACTCTGCTCTTCTCTCCCAGCATTCCCCTCTCGCTATACTGGCAATCCTRTAGTGCTTTCCACACTTAAGATTCGGTACCAGTTTCGACGGCATTTAACATTCTCCTCTGCATCTACTAAGGATCCTATTGATAAGAATCACTTATTCCCCACTTCCCTAATAGATAATACCTTTCCTTGTCCAGTAAGACTTACATGTAAATGCGATTTATTTATTTTCTCAACCTGGCCTCTAAATATTCTTTGCCTCAATCTCACTTTTTCCGTTACCTTCAAATTAGGCATTGTCTCTCCTCCCAATTTTCTGGCTTCCCTGCTCCACCCCCTTGCCAACCCTGGGATGGCAATGACTCTTTAACCTCAACAGAAAGCAGTCATTTCTCAGATCTGTGTATTATGTCATTGGACAAACACTCCACCAACAAAACTAAAACKGCTTGGGAACGGGAAATGGGTGTTGAATTTACCAAGGAGTGGTGGGATGAGGCSATTGATAGGGTACGCTCCACTATATCTTGTGCTCGTCTTGGTCTCATACAATTTATGGTTTTACATAGAGTGCATTTTTCCAAATCCAGATTGTCTGACATATATCCAAATGTAAATGATGAGTGTGATAGTCACATGTTCATTTAATGCTCTAAACTACAACATTACTGGGATTCTATTTATTTTATTTTATCTGAGGTACTTGAAATGAACCTGCAGCCATGTCCCTTGATAGCCGTTTTGGGTATTCCAGAATACCTGTTCTCCTTGGACCCCAAACATGCCGACATTGTTGCTCTTACATCCTTACTAGCTCGACGTAGAATTCTTCTCCAGTGGAAGTCTGCTCAGCCCTCCTCTACTTCTCAATCGCTCACCGATGTAATGTTCTTTCTAAAGCTTGAGAAAATTAAGTATTCTCTTAAGGGTTCCAATTATACATTTGTTAGAAAATGGCAACCRTTTATATCATACTTCAATGGCTTGCAGAGGCTCCCCTCTGATAAGATGCTTTAAKGTTTCCCAGTAGGTTTTCCCAGTAGTCATTACATAATATGTACAGTCATCAATATAATGCTATCCAGTCCAAGCAAGGTTTACTGATAATTTTACTTATTTATTTCTGTTTTTGTTGCTCCACTTTTTGTATCTTGAATCTGTATTGAGTTGTCTGTGAGAKAATTTTTTTAAATTATAATGTAAAAAACTTGAATTAAATTATATTTAAATATATATATTTTATTTTAAATGAACACTGGTTTGTTAAACAATCTCTCAAGCACAAACCCACGCGCTAGTGAGTAGCCAGCTAATATTTATTTTTCAGGTTTAGCCAACTAGGTATAATTTCACAAGCTCTGAATTCAGCTAACAAGGCAAACCATTTGAATTGTTATGGAACACACCCTTCTGTCCGTCTCCAACTGTTTGAACAGCATGCTAGCCTGTCCACTTTGCTCAGATGTTGAAATCAAGTGGCCTACCTTATTTCTCAGAATGAGAACGAATTGCAAATTCTTTATATAATCGTTTCATGCTTTTTGCACATTTATAAAACACAGACTCAACGGCTTGTATAACAATCATTATTTAACAAAAATGCTGCTAGTGATACGTGGTACCRTGATACGCGCTAGACAAACTGAGCATGCATTTTGCAGAATGAATGTTCATTGGTACATCCGTTTTAAAAGTGTCTGCTATGCTCGCAATTTGAGGAGTTGAAACAAACAGGGTATGGTTGAAAAGGTTCACTTCACCTCTACTACAGTAAAATAATGTCTCCATGTGTTTCCGTGACCATATGACCGATTCTGTTGACCAAATCTCAAATGCGAATAGCGAGTTGAAACCGTTTGTCAGAGAGGAAGAAGTGATCTCTTCATCTTTGTTTATATGAGCGGTAGGGGGAGGGGCTTGGGAGAAAGAGGCGAAGCGAGAGGTTTCACTCTCGCCGAAATCTGTCCAAAATGAGCCCTATGGTTTTCTCTGCGCTTATTTTGAACCAAAGCTTGTCACCTGCCTTGATTCTGCGATATAGGCATTTGGAATATCGCGCAAAAACATRCATTTGAATTCATCTGATAAATTGCCCAGCCTTAATCACAAATGCAGTGAGCCAGTTGAAGGTCATGTTGGATTCAGGCAGACGTATTGAACGAGCAATTAATCAAAGCTCATTTCTAAATGATAAGGTGACTTAAGAGTCCAATCCTGGGGGGCCACATTGGGGGCAAGTCGTAAAGCTAGGGAGAGGTTGTCAGAGTCCAGGGTTGGATTCTCTTTCTTTTYGTTGGAGCCTCCCAGTTGCATCATTGATCCTCAAAGAGGCTTGTAACTTTAAATACTTGGTGTTGCCATGCCAAGCAGTCTGCTGCCTTTTATATATCCATAAAAAGTTGTTTCAGTGTATATGGTAGGMATATCGGATTCCCATCATACACAAAAATAGTACAGGTCATAAGTACAGTACACAAATCTGAAAAATGTCTCATTTAAAACATGTACATATACAGGTGATTAAACCACCATTTAATGGTAATGTGGCAGCCATATTAGATTTGTCATAATAGGATTTGGAGGCAAATTTAAGGTGGGCCCTAACGTAAATKACAAGAGTAGGGGCTAAACATATCAAATCCACAGAGAAACCTTTGAATGGGGAAAATGTTCAGTGTCTGAGCCAACTTGCCTTGATTACAATAGCCACAACATAACAAATGTGTAACCGCATGCATTTTTGTCAGGCAGGACCATACAGCCCTGAATGAGAACACATTTGACTTGGAAAGTTGTCTATTGAACAGTTACCAAAAAGTGAAGTTTACATTCATCATAAATATTCAAAGTTGATATTTCCGACTATTGCATCGGTGTGTTTACAGRTCTATATTTCCGACATGCATGAAGATATCCTAATGTTGTTTGTTTGTGKATGTAGGGCAGACAACTGACTACTTGTATTCCAAACTTAAGCAATATCAGAGCTTGCAATTTTGGGTTACATGAGCTGAGGTGGCCCACCCCCTCTACAGCAAGGCATTATTCTGCACTTTGAGKTATTTATTAATGACCTTCAGAGAAGTCATATTGAGATTAAACTCTATTTTACAAAATCAAGCACATACAGTATAGGTATACATAGACAATATACACATTAACTTACAAAATACAGCCAATTAAAACAAACACATTCTACTAAGCTAAATTATATGGAATTGTTTTGAGAAGGTAATACCAAGGATCATTTAGCTATTTCATTTTGAATTATTTTATGACACCTTGAAGTATCGAAGAAAATAATATATTTTCAGAAAAATATTTTTKGGGSCCATACTGCTATTAGTCCACACAAACGCATTGAATAACAAATTCACTACATGGAAAAACAAATAGTCCCAAAAACATATCTAAAGGAAGTTTGTTCTGAAGTGTCTGTCCTATATCTGAGAGATATAAGTATTTCACCCCTTATYTTTGGCACTTAACAGTCTCCATATATACTTCCACTCATTTTCTACAACTCGTATTAGGAGACATTCAGACTCACAAGTCTCACAGACTCACAAGTCTTGTGAGGCCTGTGAATGTCCTAGAGCAAAGCATGTATGTGTTCATGAGAGTCTAACCTTTCCACAGAGGGGTCATATTAGTGTGTAGCCCAAGCTGTTCGGATGCTACGGACAGAAGTTGACAGATCGGCTGTAAAGATGCCTGTGGGCGTCCTAGAGCAAAACAACCGACATGTACATGTTCTTGAGAGTCATCTTTCCATAGATGGGTCATACTAGTAGGCCAAACCGTTCAGATGCTATAGACGATTCTGTGGGAAGACCGATTTTYGGGATGTCTCATGGCCTGACTAACACCCCTCTAGCTCTGTCACCTTTCACCGCAGATGCAGTAAAACTGTTGCCTCGTCACAGCCAGGTCAGCAGTTGGGGCAATTGTGTACACAATAGTATCACCCGCATATAGATTMATAATTTTCATAATTGTTAAACAAATTCACCAGCAACGAGAGGGGCAGCACACTTGAGCATATCCAATTGGTCCTGGGGATTTATTGGTATCTACAGCAAGTAAGRCATCAAGGACTTGTTTTTCTGTGTATCGCCGAAATGCAAAAACTTTACTATAATTTTCAGAGTCAGAGTCAATCTGCATAATTCCCGAATCAGCATTTAGCCCACTGAAATGTATGATTAAATGCTTCAATGATGGCATTTTTGTCCGTAATGGGGCCAGATTCTGAATTAATTTCTTGGGGCGGAGAGGAGGAATTTACAACCCTTCAGAGATTTGAAAGTTTTCAGGAATATAGCCGGATTCCCCTTGCAATCCGAAATAGTGATTACATAAATCAGATTTAGCCTTTCTGATTAGTCTTATACATTGTTTCCTCAGTTGTCTATATCTGGGCCTAAGCCTGTGTGCCTAGCCTTGACCCAGGCAACATTTCTCGTACGAATGACTTCAGATAATTCAGGAGTGAACCAACCAGGCATTCGATCTACCTTTAGCTATCAGAGTTTTGAGGGGCATGATTATCTACAATAGTGTTGAAGACATTTACAAAAAAATCTTAGATAAATCAGGTTCAGGGATAGCTGAGATACAATCAATGTCACTAAAATAAAGATAATATAAAAACGCTTGTTAACTAAAAAGTTTTTAAAGTTCCACTTAGTGATGACATGAGGCTTAGATTTATGCTTCTCCAATCTGACACAGACAACTGGGCAATGGTCACTAATCTCCAGTGGGAAAACCCCACTAGCAACATATTTATCTGGAGTATTTGTAAAAATACGATCAATCAAGATGGATTTAGAAGAATCTTTAGGATTCGGCCGTGTAGGCTCAGTTATCAGCTGAAACAGGTTTAGCAGAGCAGTGTATCTGACACTGGTGTCCTCCAATCAATATTTAAATTGACCACAATTAATAGCTCAGATCTACCATACTTGGATAGTAATTCTGATAAATTGTTCAGAGCATGACGGAGCCGAGGTAGAGCAATACACTCCCGTGTCAGCTGGTTATTATGACCAAGGCCCAAATTAAGAACGAGACAATACCACATTTTAGGGACAGAGAAACATTTCAATTGTCCTTTGTAAATATGGCAGCACCCCACTTCTGCCAATTCTTTCTGATCTGTAAACATTAGAACCAGACAGAGTCCAGCACAGAATTATTCAACTAAGTTTCAGAAATTACCAGAATGTCCACAGTGGATTGAGAAGACAGTTTCGATAAAATCCATCTTTGAAATCAGATTTCTGGCATTTACATGAACAAATCCAAGACAGCAGCTTTCATGTCAGATGGAGCCTCTAATTCAAGCATGCTATGATCAGTAGCTAACCCCTCATTTGAAAATACCATGGGATTGGTTTGACATAGCGTTGTATATGATCAAACACCATTTYTTTCAAAAGTTTACTAAGGGTTGGTAATAGGCTGATTGGTCAGCTATTTGAGCCAGTTAAGGGGGCTTTACTATTCTTAGGTAGTGGAATAACTTTTGCTTCCCTCCAGGACCTGAGGGCACACGCTTTCTAGTATACATGCTAGACGATTCTGTGCATCAAACCTAGTGGCAACAGTTTGGGAAAGGCCCTTTTCTGTTTCAGCATGACAGAAATGGTTTGTYGAGATCGGKGCGGAAGAACTTGACTGGCCTGCACAGAGCCCTGACCTCTACTCCATCGAACACCTTTGGGATGAATTGAAAAACCAACTGCGAGCCAGTCCTAATCGCCCAACATCAGTGCCCGATCTCACTAATACTCGTGGCTTAGTGGAAGCAAGTCCCTGCAGAAATGTTCCATAATCTAGTGGAAAGCCTTCCCAGAAGAGTGGAGGCTGTTATAGCAGCAAAGGGGGGGATCAACTCCATATTAATGCCCTTGATTCTGTAATGAGATGTATGTGGACACCTCATCGAACCTTTGGTCATATATTGTAACATCGTTCACACCCTCATAAGCTCTAGATCCACCCATTGCTTAAAGAATTCACGTGAACACGTGACCATGTGCTAAAGCAGTGAGGTAGTGCTTAAAAAAYGAAAAATATTTCAGGTAAAAACACTATCTAGACTTGGGGCTATATCATGAGAATCTTTGGTTCAGGTCATGATGTGAACAAAGGAATTTGGAGCTGTCCATTGCCTTTTCATTGCAAATGTCCTGATCTTCTCAAAAATATGTTTCTCCGGTTGTGTCTATTCCGGGGGGTATTCTTGCACATCTCTGCATAGCAGCTGAAACTGGTTCCTTCTGAGTGAAAGCTCTTTGGCCAAAACAACACCAGACTCCAGACAAKTGAAGCTGTAATGGAAGAAAGCAGACAAGACATTAAAACCTTGCATACCAGCGAAAACATGAATTGACCCCAAAGTTCAAGCAATGAGCTCAAAGTAAAAAGACAAAATACCTGAAGTGTTGCTTGTTCACCCTCGTTCATCTCCTTGTACTGGTGGAGGAGAGCAGGTTCTTATGTTGAAAGACACATTTCAGAAAGTTGATTAAAACATTAATTCATCTCCTATGGCTTGATATTGCCTGTAGACTGCTACATCTGGACTAAAATACCCTGTTTACACGCAAACTGACTCCAGCTAAACAATGGCAATGCTAACTATCTAGATTTAGCAAACATTTATCATTTACCAGCTGGCCAGATGCACATGGTATTCATCTAGCTAGCCAGCTAGTTGAGCATGCAAAAAACGACCTCAGAATCTACTGCATAATCCAATGTATTTAGCCATCATTTCATCGTGGCTAGCTAGCTAGTCAATTTAGKTAACATGTGTCCCTATCACTTAACATGGGATTTGATTAACTTGCTAATCAATTACCATTCACACCACAGTGGCTATTTTCGGTAGCTAGTAAGTTAAACATGACAAWGAATACATCAACATTAACAGCAGAATGCAACTGGCCAGCTCAGCTAGCTAATGTTAGCTGACTATACCTGTATTTAACTGTCTAGCTAGCTACGTAGCAATGAAAACTACTWTTTGATACAGTTGAGCCAATAACGTATGCACATGTAGCTAGCTTGCCATTTTCACTGTAGACTCTTAGCTGTGACCCGTTAGGGTTTAGGATTCACGGCAGACTGAAACACTTTCAAAATAMTCCTTCCCACTGGGCTTCAACCAGACTGCCTTTGCCACTGAAGACAGAGCTGTGTTGATACCTACATTTTGCATGTTGTTCGTTATGAAAATATGAGTAAGTCCAATGATCAAGGCATTTTTGTCTTTGATCAAGCTATGGATCTTTCAAATAGAGAGAAATAGAAATGGTGTCTCTTTTGTAAAAAGCACATAAAGGCTTCATAATTCAAAGGTCATTTTAACTGACTGCTATTATCTCATAGAACAAAATGTATAATATCTACTAAGCCTGTGTTAACCTCAGACCTTATTTTTACTGTTAATTACAAAACACTATTCTTTCCCCATAGAGATGGCTGAACGAACCAGAGGTAACTAATTTCTGGGTTTCAGGACTATAAACTGGTGAGTTCTATATCCGCAGAGAGCAGGGTGTGCCATTTGACAGAGAAGCCTWGAGTGACAGACTGGGCTCTTTTTCTCGTCAATGTCCCAGCCCCCTCATTATCTCAACCAGTCGTGGCCAGGCAAGATTCAGAATTTTCTCCGTGGCTAAACATCTTCGTGATTTCACATTTGATTTATCTTTACAGATGACATACAAGTTTGTTATTAAAGGTGCAAAATGAAGAAATCACTACGTCATTTCGTGGTTGCAAARATTTTAATAGTTCACCTAATTACCAGTTTGTGACAAAACAAGCACTGAGTGTAGATAATCATTGTACCAAATCAAATTGTAAGTGTCACATGCGCCGAATACAACAGGTAGACTTACACTGAAATGCTTACTTACAAGCCCTTAACCAACAATGCAGTTAAATAATTTAGAAAATATTTACTAAATAAAGTAGTAACACAATAAAATAACAATTCTGAGTCTATATACAGGGTGTACTGGTACCGAGTCAATGTGTGGGGGTAAAGGTTAGCCGAAGTAATTTGTACATGTAGGTATGGGTAAAGTGACTATGCATAGATAATGAAATGGCCACCCCCGSTGTTTTTTGGACCTAGGCCTTTTGGACCTAGACATGGCGCTCCGGTACTGCTTGCCTTGCGGTAGCAGAGAGAACAGTCTATGACTTGGGTGACTGGAGTCTTTGACAACTTTTGGGGCCTTCCTCTGACACGCCTAGTATATAGTTYCTGGATGGCAGGAAGCTTGGCCCCAGTGATGTACTGGGCCATACGCATTACCCTCTGTAGTGCCTTACAGTCGGATGCCGAGCAGTTTCCATACCAGGTGGTGATGCAACCGGTCAGGATGCTCTCGATGGTGCAGCTGTATAACTTTTTGAGGATCTAGACACCCATGCCAAATCTTTTTAGTCTCCTGAGGGGGAAAAGGTGTTGTCGTGCCCTCTTCACGACTGTCTTGGTGTGTTTGGAACATGATAGTTTGTTGGTAATGTGGACACCAAGGAACTTGAAACTCTCGACCCGCTCCAATACAGCCCCGTCGATGTGAATGGGAGCGTGTTCGGCCCTCCTTTTCCTGGCTCACATTGAGGGAGAGGTTGTTGTTCTGGCACCACACTGCCAGGTCTCTGACCTCCTCCCTATAGGCTGTCTAATCGTTGTCGGTCATCAGACCAACCACTGTTGTGTCGTCAGAAAACTTAATGATGGTGTTGGAGTCGTACTTGGGCACGCAGTCGTGGGTGAATAGGGAGTACTGGAGGGGACTAGGCACACACCCCTGAGGGGCCTCCGTGTTGAGGATCAGCATGGCAGATGTATTGTTGCGGGGCCAGACAGATTACAAGGACGTGTGCTCAGAGCACGCGTGGACCAAGTGTCCACTGACATTTTAAACCTCCCCTGAGATGTCACTGTAGTCCCTGGTTCGAATCCAGGCTGCATCACAGCCGGCTGTGATTGGGAGTCCAATTGGGCGGGACACAATTGGTCCAGCATCGTCCGGGTTTGGCCGTCATTGTAAATAAGAWTTYTTTCTTAAATTACTTGCCTAGTTAAATAAAGATTMAATAAAATARAAATATGGGCCACCATGTGTCCACTTTCCTCTTAGCCTTAAGATAACATCATTCTCATATGCGTGTGATTGATGTCTTAAGATAATGACACTCCGAAAAATACAGTATTATGTGAATTGGAGGAGTAGGTGCTTAATTGAAYTACCAGTATGCATGTGTGATGAGTATCCTTGCTTGAGACCTGAAGAATTGTGCTAGCTCCCGGAACTTATACCTAGGCTTTAACTAAATAGGCTAACACTGTCTTGCATCACTGATATTAATCAAGTTCAGTATCAGGCCAGTCACACATGTAAAGTAATATAACCAAGTTATTTCAGTTGTGCAAGTCTATAGCCTTAATTGTCAATACATTTTTACAATTCTAAGCCGTGGGGGGGGGGGGTCTCAACTGACATAAAATTGTTTTAAGGTGGTCATACTATGGATCATTTAGCTATTTGATTTAGATTTGGGGGGATTTGGGATAAAAAAATGTGGATCAATTATTGAATTTGGCTTTTTACTACTATAGCCGAAAGAAACACAAAAAAATACTTAAACATATCTCTAGCTTAAATTGACGGATTTTTATGGTGATTTTATTTTATTTTCTTACCGGTACGTCAAATCGACTCTAGGGGGTTAAAGGAGCAATCTGCGATTGCTACAAATACAAGCTTGTTTTACTCCATTGTTTGTAAACGCTGTAATCGTAAATAAACACTGTATAGCCTCAAAACATGATTAAAACTATAATTATGATCTCATGGTCAGTCCTCACATCCATAGCTCCGTCTATGAATTTCTCCAGCTCTATCCCAAAAACAGTAGCGGGGTATTGTTTGAACTGAAGATTGTAACTATTGTAACCTTACTTATTCTCTCTTTCCTAAGGAGACATCAATGAGATGACCTGGGAACTCAAAATCAGACCAAATTCACTAGACGACTAAGGACCTTATTCCAACTGTGTGCAGCAACACTTCATTCAAACGCTACTTCACCGAGAAGAGCATTCTCATTGCTGAGCCAATGTAGAACCTGCACCTTCAGGATTGCATGACTTCTTTCCTTGCCTGGATTTCAGCACACAGTCAGCTCTACCAGGTGTGGAATAGTTATTTAGTTATTTTGTAACTCATAGTTAAATTATATAATGCATATTCAATGTTACATTACCTTTTTGATTGAAGAATTATAGGTAACACTTTATTTGGATAGTCCATCTGTAGATGCTTTACAGACTATCATTAACATGTCAACTAACTATCCACTAACCCTTAATCTAAACCTTATTTTAACCATAACCTTAGCAAGCACTTACTTATCAACAGATAGTATGAGCATCTACAGATGGAAAATCTGGATTATAATTATAGGATTGCAATGTAGGCCAGCGAGAGGCAATACATTTTTACTAAACGCAAACGAGCCCAAGCATCTCACACTGTACGTTAAAGCTTCCACGTCTTGCGGTCTTTATTCAAGCCAAACTACACAACATGATGCAAGTGCACTTTCAGCAATTTGCCCTGTACCTTTCGTACCATAGTTTGTTTATATCCATTGGTTATTGCTGGTTGTCGAAAGGCACATTTGACCTACCCTGGCCAGCGGAGTTTCACGTTTGGAACTATTCTATTGGTCCCTAGTTGCAAACTCCACCTACTCTGTAAACCGGGCGAGCTAATCTAGTGTGCCTGTTCACAAATTGCCTCACTGCACGAGCCATGACAAAAAATGTTTGCCAAACTATTAATTGGACGTGACAAAATAACGTAAAAGCCACTATCTTAATGCGGTTGGCCCTCTCGTACGAGGCAAGGATGCCACGAGATATACCGTTTACAAACAATCTTGAAAATGTGTCATCGGGCCTCTAGGCAAAATTGTAGCCGACTTCGCACAGTCTTCCCTTTTAGTCACTTTGATTAAATGATAYGGAATTTACTGATTTGAGTTTAATGTCATTTCTTTTCTTTTTTTACATATCTTTATAGGACAGAGTATGCCATCTGCATCTTTCCACAGAATTCTACGACCATTTCTACTTGGCACCTTTCTCCTGGGCTGTTTTGTGACTCTGTTTTTGATGTACTTCAAACCGTCAACTAGCTGGCTATCAGGTCCTGTAGAGTCAACAGCATCCACTATCCAAGTTAAAAATCTCTTCTCTACCAAGGGTGACAAAAACCTTACCACTGTACTCGTCTGGCTCTGGCCCTTTGGACAGACCTATGACATTGGTGTCTGCAGCTCTCTGTTCAACATTGAGGGCTGTTTCATCACAGCAGATCGGAACCTATATAATAAGTCAGATGGTGTCATCATACATCACAGGGATATCTGTACTGATCTCTCCAACCTGCCCCCCCTTCACCGTCCCTCCTTCCAAAAGTGGATATGGATGAACCTAGAGTCACCATCCCACTCCTCTCAGCTGCCCGGTATTGAAAACTTGTTCAATTTAACTCTGAACTATCGCCAGGATGCTGATATCGAAGTGCCTTATGGGTCGATTGTGACGGCCCAAGGGGACGAGGATTTCGTGCCACCGAGCAAAAGCAAGTTGATCTGCTGGATTGTCAGCAACTGGAACCAGGATCACGTGCGAGTGAAGTACTACAACGAGCTCTATAAACATATTGAGGTTCACGCTTATGGACAAGCCTTTGGAGAGTACATTGCAGATCAAGAATACTTTCCTACCATCGCCAGTTGTAAATTCTACTTGGCGTTTGAGAACTCAATTCACAAAGACTACATCACAGAGAAACTGTATAACCCACTCTCTGTAGGGACGGTGCCTGTGGTTTTAGGTCCACCAAGACAGAACTACGAGAACTTTGTCCAGGGGGAAGCCTTTATCCATGTGGATGACTTCACCTCACCCAAAGAGCTGGCTGATTATCTCCTGCTCTTGGACAGGAATGAGGAAATGTATCTCAGATACTTTGAGTGGCGACGGCACTTTAAAGTGAAAAAGGCATACTTCTGGGCCGAACACACGTGCCTCGCTTGTGATCATCTCAGAAGGCACAAGGAGTACAAGGCATTCAATAACCTTGATAAATGGTTTTGGGGTGGAACGCCTTGAAGGGCCATGAAATTGTTGTTTTGCAGTTGGAGGCATTGCTTTAAAATATATTCAGTCATGATGTATTTGACATTGACAATGTTCCAACATGTTTTTCTCACTGGTTATAGGGGCCCAAATGAGCCATTCTCTTTTTTATTTTGTTACCAGACAGATTTGCTCAGTCTTAATGTGTCTATTGCATTTCAATTCAATCATGATTTATGTTGTAATTTGCAATGCATTTAATATTTGTTTCATAAAATCTCACTTTTATACATGACCAAAAGTATGTGGACACCTGCTCGTCGAACATCTCATTCCAAAATCATGGGCATTAATATGGAGTTGGTCCCCCCTTTTGCTGCTATAACAGCCTCTACTCTTCTGGGAAGGCTTTCCACTAGATGTTGGAACATTGCTGCAGGGACTTGCTTCCATTCAGCCACAAGAGCATTAGTGAGGTCGGGCACTGGTCGGGCTCGCAGTCGGCATTCCAATTCATCCCAAAGGTGTTCGATTCGATGGGGTTGAGGTCAGAGCACTGTGCAGGCCAGTCAAGTTCTTCCACAACGATTTCGGACAAACCATTTCTGTATGGACCTCAGTGCACAGGGGCATTGTCATGCTGAAACAGGAAAGGGCCTTCTCCAAACTTTTGCTACAAAGTTGGAAACAGAATCATCTAGAATGTCATTGTATGCTGTAGCTTAAGATTTCCTTTCACTGGAACTAAGAGGCCTAGCCCGAACCATGAACAGCCTCAGACCATTATTCCTCCTCCACCGAACTTTACAGTTGGCGCTACGCATTCGGGCAGGTAGCGTATTTCCTGGCAACCGCCAAACCCAGATTCGTCCATTCACCAGATGTGATTCATCACTCCAGAGAACGTGTTTCCACTGCTCTAGAGTCCAATGGCGGTAATATTTACACCTCTCCAGCTGACGCTTGGCATTGCACATGGTGGTCTTAGGCTTGTGTGCGACTGCTCGGCCATTTCATGAAGCTCCCGACGAACAGTTCTTAAGCTGACATTGCTTCCAGAGGCCGTTTGGAACTTGGTAGTGACTGCTACAACCGAGGACAGACGATTTTTACCCGCTACGCGCTTCAGCACTCGGCGGTCCCGTTCTGTGAGTTTGTGTGGCTTACCACTTCGCCGCTGAGCCGTTGTTGCTCCTAGACGTTTCCACATCCCCAATAAACACTAAATACAGCACTTAAAGTCGACTGGTGCAGCTCCAGCAGGGCAGAAACTCGACGAACTGATTTGTTGGAAARTTGGCATCCTATGACAGTGCAACGTTGAAAGTCACTGAGCTCTTCAGTAAGGACATTCTACTGTCAATGTTTGTACATGGAGATTACATGGCTGTGTACTCGATTTTATACACCTGTCAGCAACGGATATGGCTGAAATAGCAGAATCCATTCATTTGAAGGGCTGTCCACATACTTTTGTGTATATAGGTGTGTTTAATCTCTGAATGTGACCACATTTGCTGCTATTTGTTTTTTATGATGTACTGTAACTGTTTTGCTATATGGGAATCGGGCTGGCATGACATTTTTATATGGCAGTATACAATACATTTTTGAAATTGAAGAAATAGTTGTCAATTAAAATATGTACTATTTATTGAATTGAGGCATTTTATGATAGACCTTCATATGTATTAGTGATACAGTCATCTATGCAGTGTTTATTGAACACATATGAAAGTAATTCAATTGTGTCATTTACTGTCAAATGTAAATGTGTGTATTGTTTGAAGGTTGCATTTGCACCGCAAAACACACTGACACTCATCTTTGATCATGTATGTACAGTAATACAGTGCAGAAAGAAGGAAAGGAAGATACATAAAAAATAGAGAACTATTATGTTAATAGTGGTTTCTTAGTGAGCATTATCACATTAAATGCATTGCAGTTCTATCATATGCTCCATGAATATTTTACTTACAATGCGAACATTATCCAATTTCATTTGGAATGTTTTTGCTCTCAAATATTTACATCCTATTGTGGTACAATGATGAGAGCACACATTTGACATGAATAATGCATCATATGCTTATCTGTGTGGGCTTGTCTATTGCCATCTAGCCACATTGTCTTAAATATTCACTTGTATATCTTTAACCTTTAAGCAAATTTCACCATATGAGTTCAGTGCATGAAAAATAGGATAACTATTCAAGCTTGGATCTGCCCACACATCTGTGGTTTCATTGTGAAAGATTGAAAATGYTATTAACTTGCTTAGATTTGTTATTTTTTACCAAAGATACCTCCAACCTTGAACTTAAACACCACATAATGRTCTGAGGTAGTATGTACATTATGTACACTACCGTTCAAAAGTTTGGGGTCACGTCGAAATTTCCTTGTTTTTGAAAAAAAAATAATAATATGTCCATTTAAAATAACATCAAATTGATCAGAAATACAGTGTATTGAGGAGTGCAGTGTATTCTTTCAAAAACAAGGACATTTTGAAGTGACCCCAAACTTTTGAACGATAGTGTATATCATAATACCTGTCATTATGTCGTGTTTGACTATATTATGATGCTGGTATGATGTATAGTTCAAATACAGTGTACCACTTTCGTTGAAGGTTGAATACACAAACCATTCAGCATACATAAACGATTCATAAAATGTTCATGAAATCGGTACCCTAATGACCTTCAGAGTGCATTCATATAGTCATTATTGAATAGTATGTCACATGACAGGATAAATGTGAAAATAAAAGTCACGTGAACAAATACATTTTTGGCAGAACAAACATTTTTCTTCCCTTATTTTACTTTATTGGTTCACTGAAATACTGTTTACTTGTTACTATTTCCATTATTATATATCACTACAAAGTAATCATGAATGTTGCCATTGTTATACTTTGCTTACTTTGAATTTAATTTCCAAATATCCATAGCCAGCACAAAGCATATTCTTGAAATGGTCTGAAATAATATCCTACCTCTGATGTTTTTACCAAAAACAGAACACAGTCACCGGCAATTGTTAAAAGCAATTTAGCCATTTCCTTTTGCTTTCCAAATGTAAAAAAAACACAAAGTTTACTTACCATATATTATTTCGTAATGTAAATGATAGTGATCAACCAAAACATGAAATAAGAAAATGTTTCTGTTTGGCAAGAACAACGATTAACTGTGGACAAATGTCACTAATGACATGCAGTTGATCCTCAAATATATGAACCTCAGCGTTAGACTGACCTGGCAACCGAATGGGAAATATAACTTCTGTTGCTTACATGCTCTAAAAATACACCAGATATTTACAGTATCTGGCTATATGTTTTGCATACACATGTAAAAATGCAATCAATAAAAGTAATAAAAGGTTTGAGAAGTTGAATTTGAAAGTTAAGGACATTTCAGTGTTCCGAACTACCACCATTTCCAATGTTTTCCCATCTGAGTTCTTTCTGTTGATGCTTTACGAATGCACTATGAAGGTCTTTATAAATGTTACTTACACCTTAATGGATGTGTTATGAATGTTTCGTATGCTGTTATGAATGCTTTATGTAGGARTAATGGATGTCACTGTGCTTGCTTAGCTGTGCCACTTCCTTCAGCTCACACCGAGAAAATGACCTCTGCCTCGGTTCACACGGCGACCCTCTCGAAACACCTTTAGCTAGCTGCGCTACCAAAAAGCTACATTACCAATGCAATGCTACAGGTGGTAGTTTCAAGCCAAGTTAGGGCTGGATTCAATCCGTTTTGCAGAAGATCCGCAGTATRGCGCAATTCAAATGTAAAGGTCATTTCCGTTTGAGCCGACATATGCAGCGTTTACCATGAAKGCAGTCTCCGCAAGCACAGGAACATTGCCTTTAATTATCAATCGCGCCATCTTCCACGATACGCATTAAATCAAGTTATTACATGCAACCTTCAAAGTTATTGTCACCTAAAGGGTTACCATTGAATCTTCGAGCAAACGGTGTAAACAACTTTCAGGCTGCTTTCATTTTGTTTTATTTACTCTGAGTGGGACCATTTGTATAAAGAGGGTCAAAATGTATTTTTCTTATAGACTATGTAGGAAAAAAAACAAATCATAGCCTCTACATGTCGAATACGTCAYCTTTTGTTGACTCCCTGAAGATGATCTACAGTACTGTGCACGGCCAACATTCGTAATGGTGTGTTCCATCCTTAAAACAAACTAGTCCACTGACACAGATCATGCCTGTATGTAGACAAGCGGAATTCTGTAACTTTCATTTAAAAAAACACCCCACAGCTCTACCATTAATTAAAAAGTGTAGGATGATTTAAGAAGGCCGTTCAACAAATGGCTTTTTATTCCACTGTTCCAGTCTGTGATTCGTTTATACTGCTGTGACATAGCCTAGTTCCAAAGGCTGAAGCAGAGCTGCGCCAGCGGTGCATTATAGCGTTCCGCAAGTCAGGGGTGAGCTGCACAGAGCCCAGCAAAGTCGATCAATCTAGCTGATATTGTGGGCAGCTGACAGTAATATGTAGGCTACCCTTGGTTGGGCCATTTTTTAATACATTTTTTTACCTTTATTTAACTAGGCAAGTCAGTTAAGAACAAATTCTTATTTACAATGACAACCTACCCCAGCCAAACCCTAACCCGGACGACGCTGGGCCAATTGTGCTCCGCCCTATGGGATTCTCAATCACGGTCGGTTGTAATACACCCTGGAATTGAACCAGGGTCGGTAGTGACACCTCTAGCACTGAGATGCAGTGCCATAGACCGCTGCACCACTCGGGAGCCCAGAGTTGACCTATACTCCAACTAAGTTAGCTAGTCCATTAATAGCTAATTAAGTTTGGAAAGCAAATTGCTAACACTAATTCTCACTTGCTAATAATGCCCAGTGAGTAGGCCAACAACTACTGGCTAATAGATTAACTTTTTTTATTTGACTAGGCAAGTCAGTTAAGAACAAATTCTTTTTTACAATGACAGCCTACCCCGGCCAAATCCGGAAAACGCTGGCCCAATTGTGCACCTCCCAATCACGGCCAGATGTGATTCAGCATGGATTCAAACCAGGGACTGTAGTGATACCTCATTGCACTGAGATGCAGTGCCTTAGACAGCTGCGCCACTCGGGAGCCCAACTTGCAGAGGTAGGTATTAATAAATAACTTGCGAGTAAAATGAAATGACAGCACATAGCCTATTAGTGTCAGCAGACTACTACATTTTTAAAGCCACAGATTATAACTAATAAAAAGATTGTAGTCTTCAGCTCAGCCACTGGCATTGCCTTGATCTCCTGGCTATGTCATAGTTGTATCAACCAATCATATTTTCAAATGATGCAATAAAATACAGTCAATCAAGACCGTCAAAAGGCATTCTAAACACTTTAGAATAATGTAGTGTATATTTTGTATTTGTAATATTTCTGTCGCTAACTTTCAAGTGTATTCAGCTTTAAATAATGTTGGTGCTTCAAAGCAGCTCATGAACGATGGGGGGAAAAGAGACACTCAAACCGGAGAGCCAGTGTTGAAGACGGTGGTAATACTGTTGTGGGAAGGACATTTTTCCACCAGTGAGACAATTACACAAAGGAGAATGCAGACAGTTTTTTGGCATAGACGCTAATCCCGTTGTGACATTACCTAATTTCAACCATCTTTTTGAAATTCAGCAGAGATATAGAACTTTTATAGATGTGTCACTCMTTGTGCTGGTGGCTGTCTCAAATGGAGCCGTCGTGAGTTCATGAACTGTCCCAGAATATGATTCTGAAACTGTTTTGCTGTACAGAAATGAAACTGAGGTTCAATGTGGTGGGGATCTGTCGCAAAAGGTTTGTTCTCTGATCTCTTTTTTTCTTTGCACAAATTCTGTTGTCCCTTTTCAAGTCTGTGAATGAGTGTATTAGGAGAGCAGCTTAGGATGTGTTTCCTATTCAAGTCAGTGTCATGGACATTGTCTCTTCATGTTTTGCTGAATCCTAATTGAACAATGCTCATTTTTTGCCAGTTTACTGGAAGAGATTACAAGGTTTTTGCCAAATGTTGTGTTGAACTGTCGATGTGTTTTAGTGTCAAGAAAATAAAGAAATTGATAAAAGCAAATACGTTTTAAATTGTTCATATACATTACATATTGATTGGAAGACAATGTGCCAGATTGACTAAGTTTAATGTTCATAAGGTTTCCCCGCTCCTCCGCTCTCTCCACTGGCTTCCAGTTGAAGCTCGCATCCGCTACAAGACCATGGTGCTTGCCTACGGAGCTGTGAGGGGAACGGCTCCTCCGTACCTTCAGGCTCTGATCAGGCCCTACACCCAAACAAGGGCACTGCGTTCATCCACCTCTGGCCTGCTCGCCTCCCTACCTCTGAGGAAGTACAGTTCCCGCTCAGCCCAGTCAAAACTGTTCGCTGCTCTGGCACCCCAATGGTGGAACAAACTCCCTCACGACGCCAGGTCAGCGGAGTCAATCACCACCTTCCGGAGACACCTGAAACCCCACCTCTTTAAGGAATACCTAGTTAGATACACTATTGTAAAGTGGTTGTTCCACTGGATATCATAAGGTGAATGCACCAATTTGTAAGTCGCTCTGGATAAGAGCGTCTGCTAAATGACTTAAATGTAAATGTTTCAATAAGAAAGTCTTCTAAATGAAGAGTATCCCAAATCCCAGACTGTAGCTAATCCTGTTTAGATCCTGTAAAAAAAAATCTGTTCAGACCAGGATCCTATTGAGAATAGGATTCTGAAAAAAAAGGGCCAAGTGTTATGATGGTAGCACCTCAATTCTCTGGCTGTTAGTTACCCAAGATCCTCACTAGAACTYTGGCATTCACAATCATCCCTTCGAACATGCAGAGTTGACACAGTTTGATTCATTGTCTCAGTTGGACATGGCGGACCAAACCCTAACTTTAGATAAGCATGATAGAATTCAATGCAAGATTTGCGTGGATACTATACACTGTAAAATAATCTTGTTTTTACAGTATTATACAATAAAACTCACAGTAAAGTTCCATATGAATTATTTAGAGTAAATTGACATAAATGACAATGCAGTCTGGGATTTTAGGTGTAAACAGTAAATGATTCCTTAAATTTCAAATGAACTTTGGTTTAACAGTACATTACTGTAACCGCACAGTGTTGTGGGRTGCTGGCAACCTTTTCAAACAAGTGATCCAACCAAACAAGGTGTGTATAGCATTTATGATTTACAAAATATTACAGTAATGGAAAACTGATTCCCACAGTCAATGTGCACATTTATCAACAATAAAATACTGTAAAGCATTATACTCCAGCACACAGTAAATTACTATGAGGCATTATACTTCAGCATACTGTAAATTATGGTGCAAAGAATTGCTGTATTTCAAATGGTTCTGTAATTCCACCCCAAAGAATATAGTATCATACAGTATGTTTGGCACACCAAAAACCTTTTGACCACTAGTGGTTACATGGTATTGTTGTTTCTGGCTCATTAACATACATGGAGGCATGCCTTATAAGGGGCTACATTTCTGCCACCCGTTTGTGAGAGTGCTGTACCAATTTAACTGATATGTGGTAGTGTTGATATTAGTGATGTGCATTCCGGCTCTTTCAGTGAGCCGGCTCGTTCGGCTCAGCTCACCAAAAAGTAGCCGGCTCTTWTGGCTCCCAAACGGCTCATTAAAAAATATATGTTTTGTAATTTTTCAAGTCATACAGTTTGCGATATTTTGACTATGATTGGTGTTAAAACAATTCTAATTAAATTATTAAATTAAATCATACTCTACCTTAACCACAATGTATTTMAAAATGCATTGGTTTGTTATGAAAAACAATGATATTAAACATTTGTATTTAAAGTACAACTCTTTAATGTATATAAACAAAATGCATATAAATCTAACCATTCAAAACACATACAATATGAACAACATAATAATAGAATATTGCACAATATCAAAGAAAAATTAATAACAGAACTGCAAAACTGCAGCATCCCACTTAAAACATTAAACTGGTCCCTCGTTTCTCTTCTTTATTGCCATGTTATAACCAGCAGCACACACAGCAATGCTGCCCATATTTTGCTTTCATGAGAGATTCGCTTTCAGAAATGCAAGCTGCCTCACTTTCGAGGGGCTGATGCGGTTTCTTCTCTCAGTAATTATTTGTCCCGTTTTCGARAAGATCCTCTCAGAGGGAACGGATGTGGCCGCTATGCAGAGTCTCCCTGTCATGACTTTAGTAAGCCTTGGGCAGACAGAGGCCTTGTTCTTCCACCAGCTCAGAGGATCTGCAGATCTTTGTAGGAGGGGCTGTCCCTCCCTGCTGCTGAGGTTATTCTTTGATGAGCCTCATCAATCGCTCTGGCATCACTGAAGGCTAACTTCTTAAACCTGGGGTCAAGTGCAGCGGTTTCTGATAGCACGTGATTATATTCCATTCTGTGGAACTTTCTGTCCATTGATGAACATATGGGTGTCCGTCACATGTCCTGTGGTTACATTTGATTCTCTCTGGCAACTGGCTGTGATTCGCTGCAGACCCTTACACAGGAGTATCATTTTTGAGGCTGTCACAGAGCTGAAAAGAGAGAACAGTAACTTATTAGTTCAGGTTCATGTTTTGTCTACTGATACTACATTCTCATCATATACATATATAATACTGGATTAAATAATGATGTAGGAATAAGTGCTTACTGTACCTTTCTCCACTGATCTCCACAGTGACCTGCTCAAGGGGTTCCAGGACTCTGCACACCTCCTCCACCACCTCTCATTCCTCTTGGGTCAGAGCATCAACAGGTGCATTGACAATGGCCAGGGTAGAGATGATGGCATCCTTTGACTCAGGAAACCGCTTCAACATGTTGAATTCTACCTTGTAGTGCAGTCTTGTTCAGGTCTCAGCTCAGGCATCCCCATCTGGCGTTGTGTAGACTTTAGTTTTTCAGCACCTACTGCGCTCCTGTGGAAGTATTCCACAGCTGCTTTCACTTTGTCCACAGTGGTCGAGTCGAGTCTCCAGCCCATCCAGCTACTCATTGGACCCTATGATCACTCGGCTACGCATGCTTCTTTCTCCCTAATGTCAATATGCCTTGTCCATTGCCGTTTTGGTTAGCAATTATTGCCTTAATTCACTGTAGAGCCTCCAGGCCTGCTCAATATGCCTCAGCTAACCCTCTTGTCCCACCTCCCACACATGCGGTGACCTAACCTGGTTTAATTGGTGTCTCGAGAGACAATACCTCTCTCATCATCACTCAATGCCTAGGTTTACCTCCACTGTATTCACATCCTACCATACCTTTGTCTGTACATTATGCATTGAATCTATTCTACCGCGCCCAGAAATCTGCTCCTTTTACTCTCTGTTCCAAACGTGCTAGACGACCAGTTCTTATAGCCCTTATCCTAMTCCTCCTCTGCTCCTCTAGTGATGTAGAGGTTAATCCAGGCCCTGCAGTGCCTAGCTCCACTCCTATTCCCCAGGCGCTCTCATTTGTGGACTTCTGTAACCGAAAAAGCCTTGGTTTCATGCATGTTAACATTAGAAGCCTCCTCCCTAAGTTTGTTTCATTCACTGCTTTGGCACACTCTGCCAACCCGGATATCCTAGCTGTGTCTGAATCCTGGCTTAGGAAGAGAAAAAAAAGAACTAAGGTCACCAGTGACAGTGGACGTGGACCCCACTCCACCATAGTCTTATTCCGCTTTAGTAGCGTCCTTTGAGCGGCGACCCTCGCCGCCAACCTAGGACTGGCAACCCTACTAAAGGGCCCCACTGGACCGAGGGGCAGCTCCGGACCGAGGGGCAGCTCCGGACCGAGGGGCAGCTGTTACGTTCCCCAGTTTCTGTGTTGTAGTTTGTATTTGAGTGTATGTTTCAGGAGATGGCTTCCTGAAATTCTCCCCAAGCAGCTGATTGGTCGGCCCCAATTAATGATTGGAGAGCTGACCCCGCTCCCTCGTCAAGATACAGCGGTCCCTAATTACCATTGCCACCTGAAGATATAAAAGCCAGTGTTCTGTTGTTCAGAAGAGAGAGATCATTGCAGGCTGAGATCATAGGCAGGCTGAGATCATAGGCAGGCTGAGATCATTGCTGGAGAATTTGATTGTGATATAGTGTTGGTTGTTTATCAGAAAGCGTTGGTATGTACTGTGTTAGTTGTTGCTGGGAGCAGTTGGTATGTTCCGTGTGATTGTTGCTCAGCTAGAGCTTATTTGATGTCCTTTGTTTATTAGTTTGTTTGAGTAATTGTTTGATATTCTGTTTCATTTGTTCCCAGGGGGGAAGGGGAAGGCACCTAGGGAGTGCTTAGGCAAGAGGCCCGCGGGCATACATATACCCGTAGTATATTCATTGTCTAGGCACACTAGGTAAGACCTGGGCGGACCACCCCCTGTATTTTGGTTAGCGCACCAGGCGGTGCTAAGTTAGGTAAGTAGTGGTTAGKCAGGTTAGATAGGAGAGGGGGAGCTTTGACATTTACTTTCTTTGCTTTGGTTCCGTCCAGCCCCTTTTCCCCATATTACCGTGTAAAGGAATAAAATCCTAGTAAACGGTCAATTCTGCCTTTTGTCATCCTTTCTCACACCTACAGTCCCATACCTCTTTCACTTCACGGGGAGTTGAGTTGCAGCAGGGTGTTGCGTTCCCTCTTCTCAGAGGCGTGCGTAACAGCAGCTCAGGACCGAGGGGCAGCTCCGGACCGAGGGGCAGCTCCGGACTGAAGGGCAGCTCCGGACTGAAGGGCGGCTCTGGCAGCTCCTGGCTGACAGACGGCTCTGGCGGCTCCTGGCTGACGGACGGCTCTGGCGGCTCCTGGCTGACAGGCTGCTGCGGCTCCTGGAGACGCGGCTCCCTGGCGGCTCCTGACTACGGCGGCTCTGCGCTCCTACTGACGGCGCTTCTGCGGCTCCTGACTGACGGCGCTCTGGCGCTCTGACTGACGGGCGGCTCTGGCGGCTCCAGACAGACGGGCGGCTCTGGCGGCTCCAGACAGACGGGCGGCTCTGGCGGCTCAGACAGACGGCGGCTTCCAGACAACGGCGGCTCAGGCGACGCTTACAGGGAGACGCTCAGCGGCGCACAGTACCGCCTGGTGCATGGTGCATGGTGCCGGAACTGGAGGTACCGGGCTGGGGACACGCACCTCTGGGCGAGTGCCGGGAGCTGGAACTGGAGGCCTGGTACGTGGTGCCGGCACCGGAGGGCTGGTGCGAGGRGCTGCCACAGGAGGGMTGGTGCGTGGAGAAGGCACCGGATAGACCTGACCGTGGAGGCGCACTACAGGTCTCGAGCACCGAGCCTGCCCAACCCTACCTGGCTGAATGCTCACCATAGCCATGCCAGTGCGGCGAGGTGGAATAGCCCACACTGGGCTGTGCTGGCGAACCTTGGACACCATGCGTAGGGCTGGTGCCATGTACACCAGCCCGAGGAGACTCACTGGAGACCAGATGCGTAGAGCCGGCTTCATGGCACCTGGCTCGACGCCCACTCTAGCCCGGCCGATACGAGGCGCTGCTATGTACCGCACCGGGCTATGCACACGTACTGGAGACACGGTGCGCTCTTCCGCATAACACGGTGTCTKCCCAGACGCTCGCTCTCCACGGTAAGCACGGGGAGTTGGCTCAGGTCTCCTACCTGGCTTTGCCACACACCCCGTGTGCCTCCCCCAAGAAATTTTTGGGGCTGCCTCTCTGACTTCCAGCCGCGCTTTCGTGTAGCCTCCTCATACCACCGCCTCTCCGCTTTCGCTGCCTCCAGCTCAGCCTTTGGGCGGCGATATTCACCAGCCTGTGCCCAGGGTCCCTTACCGTCCAGAATCTCCTCCCAAGTCCATTTCTCCAGATATCGCTGCTGCTGCTGCCCGTTACCACGCTGCTTGGTCCGGGTGGTTCTGTAACGGCTAACGAAATGTCGGCCCAATACGCAGCGTGGTAAGGGTTCATGATGAATCTTTAATAGAACAAACTGAACACTGAGATACAAGACAATAAAGTGAACTACTGAAAACCGAAACAGTTCCGTGTGGAACACAGACACGGAAGACAACCACCCACAAAACACAACAGAAAACAGGCTACCTAAATATGGTTCCCAATCAGAGACAATGACTAACACCTGCCTCTGATTGAGAACCATATCAGGCCAAACGAAAACCCCAACATAGAAACACAAAACATAGATAACCCACCCAACTCACGCCCTGAACATACTAAATGAAAGAAAATACAAAAGAACTAAGGTCAGAACGTGACACCTAACTATAACATTTTCCGCCAAGATAGAACTGCTAAAGGGGGCGGAGTTGCAATTTACTGCAGAGGTAGCCTGCAGAGTTCGGTCTTACTATCCAGGTCTGTGCCCAAACAATTTGAGCTTCTATTTTAAAAATCCACGTTTCCAGACACAAGTCTCTCACCGTTGTCGCTTGCTATAGACCACCTTCTGCCCACAGCTGTGCCCTGGACACCCTATGTGAATTGATTGCCCCCCAATCTCAACAGCCTTGGTTATTCAAATGACTGCCTCGCCTGGTTCACCAACTACTTCTCAGACAGAGTTCAGTGTGTCGAATCAGAGGGCCTGTTTTCCGGACCTCTGGCAGTCTCTATGGGGGTGCCACAGGGTTCAATTCTCGGGACGACTCTTTTCTCTGTATACATCAATGATGTCGCTCTTGCTGCTGGTGATTCTCTGATCTACCTCTACGCATACGACACCATTCTGTATACCTCTGGCCCTTCTTTGGACACTGTGTTAACTAACCTCTAGACGAGCTTCCATGCCATACAACTCTCCTTCCGTGGCCTCCAACTGCTCTTAAATGCAAGTAAAACTAAATGCATGCTCTTCAACCGATCGCTGGCCACACCTACCAGCCCATCCAGCATCCCTACTCTGGACGGTTCTGACTTAGAATATGTGGACAACTACTAATACCTAGATGTCTGGTTAGAATAAGCTCTCCTTCCAGACGAACATTAAGCATCTCCTATCCAAAATTTAATCTAGATTCGGCTTCCTATTTCGCAACAAAGCATCCTTCACACATGCTGCAAAACGTACCCTCGTAAAACTGACTATCCTGCTGATCCTTGACTTCGGCGATGTAATTTACGAAATAGCCTCCAACACTCTACTCAGCAAATTGGATGCAGTCTATCACAGTGCCATCCGTTTTGTCACCAAAGCCCTATATACTACCCACCACTGTGACCTGTATGCTCTTGTTGGCTGGCCCTTGCTTCATATTCGTCGCCAAACCCACTGGCTCCAGGTCATCTATAAGTCTCTGCTAGGTAATGTCCCGCCTTATCTCAGCTCACTATAGCAGCACCCACCCGTAGCACGCGCTCCAGCAGGTATATTTCACTGGTCACCCCAAAGCCAATTCCTCCTTTAACTGCCTTTCTTTTCCAGTTCTCTGCTGCCAATGACTGGGACAAATTGCAAAAATCACTGAAGCTGGATACTCATATCTCCCTCACTAACTTTAAGCACCAGCTGTCAAAGCAGCTCACAGATAACTGCACATGTTATCTGCGCATCTGTAAATAGCCCATCCAACTACCTCATCCCCATACTGTTATTTATTTTTGCTCCTTTGCACCCCAGTATCTCTATTTGCACATTCATCTTCTGCACATCTATCACTCCAGTGTTTAATTGCTAAATTGTAAGTATTTTGCTACTCTGCCCTATTTATTGCTTTACCTCCCTTATCTTACCTCATTTGCACACACTGCATATAGACTTATTCATTTATTTTTTTCTTTCTATTGTGTTATTGACTGTATGTTTGTTTAACTTTGTGTTGTTGTTTGTGTCGCACTGCTTTGCTTTCTCTTGGCCAGGTCGCAGTTGTAAATGAGAACTTGTTCTCAACTAGCCAACCTGGTTAAATAAAGGTGAAATAAAAATTAAAGTCTGAGCAGACAGTCAGAACGAATGTGTGTGCGCTTGAGCATTTAGGCCTATATAATTTATTTCTTTTTTTCGAATTAGTTAATTMTATTTATTTAAATCTTTTAAATATTCATATCTTAATTTTTTTATAAATAGATTCGGCTATTCTGATATGCGAGCCGGCTCCCAATGTTCACCTACAATTAGACACATTCTTCAGTAAAAATGTCCACATTCAACCGGCTGAATTGCCCTAGAGGCACCAATTCATCCAGTTTTGGAGAGTTTAGGAGATTATCACACAAGTAAGGTGCAAAAAAAAACACTAAAAGCAGATTGAAGGGATCTCCAAAATTAGACATCCCTGACAACGGGACTGGTAGCTCTTACGTCTGTAGGTTAACAATGAAGTAAGGTATGGCTGAAGTTTGTGCAAGAGGGCTTATAAGAATTCCCACTAGGACCTCTGGCGAGCAATCAAACAGGCAAAGCGTCAATACAGGACTGAGTTGGATTTGGCAGGATTTGCAAACTATCACGGATTACAAAGCGAAACCCATCTGCGAGCTGCCCAGTTACGCAAGCCTACCAGACAAGCTAAATGCCTTCTATGCTCGTGTAACAGGGTTATATTGGTGATTCCCCTTGCCACTTTATTGTTAAGCCAATGGGTTTTTGGTTTTAGTTTTGTCTTGCCTTCACCTACTCAACATGGCATCTTATTGGCTGGTTTGCGTAGCTTGCTTACGAGGGGGGATGTTTCAGTTAGAATCGTCCCAGTGAACAAGCACCAAACCAGCGGTAAGTTGTTGGTTGCAAAGCACTGTACGTCAAAAGTGATTTTTATACTCCCAAGTGATGATTTAAATGTACAATTTATATCAATCAGTTTGTAAATGTTATTCGAACATCACACATAAGATGCAGTGTTTTTTGGAGAATATTGGTTGTGCATTTTGTTGTAAAGAATTCCCGCCAGTACTAGCTAGCAACTTACTGTGTCTGGTGGGGGGGTTCATATATTTTGTACAGTGCGTGAGTGCAGAGTTTGGATGGTGAGCCGTGCATTGCATGACGTGCAATTTTGTGCTGTTCCTATCAGGTACATTGTTAAAGATATTATATTGTAATTGTATTATTTTGGTAACTACAGCCCAGTGAACAAGCACCAAACCAGCGCCCAGTGAACAAGCACCAAACCAACGAATAAATCTCCATGACTGGTGCTACACGTTGGAGTTCGTGTCGATGATTGATTGTACACAATGCAAGAAGAGTACAGTTACACTCGCTTTGAAGCTTGAGAGCATCAGCTGTTCCCTATGACTGTGTGATCTCGCTCTCCTTGGCCCATGTGAGTAAGTCCTTTTAAACAGGTTAACATTCACAAGGCCGCAGTGCCAGATGGATTACCAGGACGCATACTCCGAGCATGTGCTGATCAGATGCAAGTGTCTTCACTCGCATTTTCAACCTCTCCCTGACCAAAGTATGTGAGCGGAGCGTGCCCAATTTGACTGGAGTGCTGAGCGAGTTTCCCAAAGGCTTGAGCACAGGCCTTCTCACCCGCTCCAATTTTTCTCCAGTACCGCTCACTTCACGAGCTCAGGGCATTACCGTCCCAGCATGCATTTGTAGGCTACTTGTGTGCTGCTATAGCCCCTTGCTTTACCTATTGTCATGGAGTTCTCTAAATATTTCCATAAAGAAACTGATAAAACATACAGGTGCAAAATCAAGGTGACTTATGAGGAGGACCAAGCGTAATAGTGGGAGTGCAATGATGTAGTGTCCACAACATTAAATAATAATGGAATCTGAAAAAAGATGTATCCCAAAAGCATGGTGCACTTTCTATGTGCACATGCTAACAGAAAGGAACAAGGTAGGTAGCTTGCTAAGTGTGTCATTGTAGCAAAGTATGTACAGTATAAACAACAAATCTGATCTCTTAAATGTTATATTATCTATACAATAGGCTATAATTGATTTTGGCCCAATAGGCCTAACATATTACTACCTCTTTCAAGGAGCTTTCCGTTTTGATAGGGTTATTTTGCCTAAAAACCTTTAGGCCTACCTATAGAAAATAAAACAATAACTCTGCATCCCTGCCTGTTGTAACTTTAATGGGTTACAGAGTTAATGTTTAAGTTAATTCATCGAGCTGTATCTAAAGATATTTGTAATTGTATTAGAATTTGTGTGTTGGAGATTGAGAGAACTACATACATATTTTGTACTGGTTAATATTGAATTAGGCTTTTGACTGCAAGTTCCAGAATGCCTTGCGACAGGAAGTAGAGAGCGAACGCGCTTGTTAAGTGCAATTGACAGGTGATTATTTTGACTCCTTTCCGCTAGCAACTCATTATTCATTGTTCTGTAGAATCTAAAGTTTGTAAATGTAACGTGAACAAGTATTATTACTAAAAGAAGCTTTCATATCAAACCCGACGTCCCGAGTCATTACTTTGAAGATAGTTATTCTATACTGCCCAGCCTGGCAAGAGTGGCCTGAAAGGTGTTTAGCACCCCCGGTGGTGCAGCGCTCCAAGGCGCTGCATCTCAGTGCAAGAGGCATCACTACAGTCATTGGTTTGAATCGAGGCTGTATCACATCCGTCCCATAAGGCAGCGCACAATTGGCCCAGCGTCGTCCGGGTTTGGCCGGGGTAGGCCTTCATTGTAAATAAGAATTTGTTCTTTAACTGACATGCCTAGTTAAATAAAGTTAAATCATCATTTTTTTCTGCAAGCCCTGCTGGCCTGCTCTCCTGAAGCAAAACTAGTGTTTCTAAAAATGAATTCAAAGGCGCTGTAGACTGAGCCTAACAAGGCATTTCATTCTAAGTGAAAGCCCATATGCGTAATTTATTGGCTACAATGAATTAATACAACAAAATGTTGTTTAATTGTGGAGAGCTTAATGTCCCTACCAGCCTAGTGTGTCGCACTCTCAAATATTTCACAATGTATTTCTTCATAGGCTACAGCCTTGAAATAGGCTAATAACGTAGCCTAAATAATACATTTTCCTTCCTTTTTCGGCTACCTTTCTGGCTCCTGACCAGGAGAAGAGTGTTTATATGAGTGTTTATAAGCCAATTAATACGACATGTAGCCTATTTCAAATGATGAGCGTTTCTTACAGTAACCTTTTCATGTTGTTTATTAAAATACTTTTTATTCAAATAGTTTGGTTTCAATCCTTAAAAACCAAATGGCAGGTCCAGGTAGTCCAAAAAATAGATGTTGATTTTAATGAATGGAGCGAATTTGGAGCGAGGAATGGTTTTTAGCAGAGTGGTTGGAAAGGAAGTGGAATACTGGAGCGTGAGCTGTGAGCGCTATTTCTGACCGCTCAACTCAACTCTGTCCTTTACCCTGTCTGTAATACCTACCTGTTTCAAGTAGACCACCATAGTCCCTGTGCCCAAGAACGCCAAGGTAACCTGTCCACTGTTCCCCGGGCGCCGACGACGTGGATGTCAATTAAGGCAGCCCCCCGCACCTCTCTGATTCAGAGGGGTTGGGTTAAATGCATTAGACACAATTCAGTTGAATGCATTCAATTGTACAACTGACTAGGTATCCCCCTTTCCTTTCTAAATGACTATCGCCCATGTAGCATTCACATCTATAGCCATGAAATGCTTTGAAAGGCTGGTCATGGCTCATATCAATGCCATCAGCCCAGACACCCTGGACCCASTCCAATTCGCATACTGCCCCAACAGATGATGCAGTCTCTATTGCACTCTACACTGCCCTCTCCCACCTGGATAAGAGGAATACCTATGTTAGAATGTTGTTCATTGACTACAGCTCAGTGTTCAACACCATAGTGCCCTCCAAGCTCATTACTCAGCTTGGACACCTCCCTCTGCAACTGGATCCTGGACTTCTTGACGGGCCGCACCCAGGTGGTGAGGTTAGGCAACAACACATCTGCCATGCTGACGTGGGACCCTCACGGGTGACTCCAACACAATCATTAAATTTGCTGACGACACAATGGTGGTAGGCCTGATCATCGACAACAATGAGACAGACTATAGGGAGGAGGTCAGTGACCTGGCCAGGAAAACAACCTTTCCCTCAACATCAGCAAAACAAAGGAGCTGATCATGGACTACAGAAAACGGAGCGCCAAAGCACGCTCCCATCCACAGGGCTGTAGTGGAGTGGGTCGAGAKCTTCAAGTTCCTCAGTGTCCACATCACTAAGGAATTAACATGGTCCACACACACCAACAAAGTTGTGAAGGCACGACAACGCCTCTTCCCCCTTAGGAGGCTGAAAAGATTTCGCATGAACCCTCAGATCCTCAAAAAGTTATACAGTTGTACCATTGAGAGCATCTTGACTGAGTGCATCACTGCTTCGTATGGCAACGACTTGACATCTGACTGCAAGGCGCTACAAAGTGTAGTGTCTACTGCCCAGTTAATCACTGGTGCCGAGCTCCCTGCCATCCGGGACCTCTATACCAGGCGGTGTCAGAGGATGGCCCTAAAAATGGTCAAAGACTCCAGCCGCCCAAGTCAGACTATTCTCTCTGCAACCGCACGGCAAGCAGTACCGATGCACCTAGTCTGAAACCAACAGTTTCTTATCGCAAGCCATAAGACTGCTAAATAGTCAACCAAAGAGCTGCATTAACCCGTTTGCACTAACTCGACTCATCACATATGCTGCTGCAACTGCTAATTATCTATCCCATTCCCTAGTCACTTTACCCCTACCTATATGTATATATTGTGACCCGTTTCAGGAAACTAGGCGTATGTCGCGGCTTCACAGGAGAGCCGTTTGAGCATAAAATGTTTTTATCAAAATGCAGTTTTKGGCAGAAATGTCTTCTCGAACATGTGAACTTTAATGTGGCTTAATAACAAATGTTTGTCATCTGTAAATATGAATAAAGTTGTTAAATTAAGAGCCTAGTTGGTTTAGCCAAAGAAAAAGTCAGGAACCTTCGATTGGCTGAGATAATGAGTGGGCTGGACATGCCGAGAGATGAGTTTCAGATTGTTCTGCGGTGTAGCATCTTGTGTCTATAAAATGAGCTGCTCGTTATGCGTAGATAATCCTTTCTACTGCAGTTTTTGCTAAAGATATACCGTTAGCCATGGAGAACTGCAAATATGTTGCTACTGCTCTCAATAACATTGCTGCCCTGAATTTATCAGGCGCTAATCGACAAAGGTCAGTGGGAARAAGTTGTGATGGACTACTTTCTAGAGAACGATCATGCCATGCTGACACTTTCTGACCCTAAAAACATTTTAATTRAAAACCTTGATGGGGAAGAAACGACGATCAACAGTGTTGTTGTCAGAGAGGGAGGACGATCTGATGATTCTTATGGCATTGCACACGGTCAGTGTGAACCAGAGGGACTTGATACAATGGGCCAAGCAAGCTGTACATCCAAAACGGAAATGACACAGGACGTCTTATTTAATRAAAGGGGTTGCAGTCTGCCGTGAAGCTTTCATCCATGTATACGGGTAAGAATCTAGCTACAGTTTCAGATATACGTTTCAAATTTTGTCAGAAAGTTGTTTTCATTGCAAGTTAACATTTAACCTATTTGGTTAACTTTAGCTAGCTATGACAATCGGTTTGTATTGCTAGTTAAAGCTTGCTGTTAGCTAGCCAGCTGATGGCTGAATATCTAGATAACATTACGTGTATGAACTGTGTGTAGTGATATCTCAGAATGCCATTTCGCATCTATTGTATAGTAGTAGTAATGCGAAAATATTTGTTCCTGGAATTTGTCTTTCAGCATCAGTAAAACACGCCTGACGACTCCACCAGTCATACAAAGAGAATGGTCTAATGCCTCTCATCAAAGAGAGCTGGCCCAAGCAAGCACAGGTTACACCTGAAGCATGAGGACTTGCAGCGTGTGGTTAACTTCATCAACAACTACACAGAGGATAATGCAATAGTATTTCCTGGATGCCACCCAGGACACAAACACTTTGGTGGATAGCTGCTGCCATCCTATGTGACAAAAGCAGCAGTGTGGCGTCTCTACAAGGAATCGATGACAACACTTGTTATGTAAAGCATAAACAATACGTTTTGATTGTTTAATTGACCTCCAACATGATTGGCACTATTATTGATCTCACATTATTTCTGCCCCCGACTGGTGCTTCGGCCTCATCAAGCAGCGCTTCAGAAAGAGCGTAGTGAACACTTTGTCTGAGATTGCTGGTGTTGTGAAAAGCTATGGCTGGCAACAACACCYGACTCTGTACTTCAGGCCGCTGCCACAGATCAAGCAGTACCAGCACTTCACGTGAATATAATTTTCCTGACATTGCATGAGGTTATTCTTCTTATATAAACTTGGGAGGTGAATTGATTGTTGTGCAAGGTTGTAATGTCTTCTAATTAATTTTTGTTACATCCTTTTTTACAGCTTCGATGCTCTGGAGCCTGGTGTTGTTGTTGCCAAGGAGCGTTTGGACTCAGTCGGGACCAGATTTCAGCTGCTGCGCAACGCTGAAATCCTTCCTCCCATAGATGATCTGCCTGTACAATCATCGCCAGGACTGGACACAGCTAGACAAACTTATATTTTTGAGAAGATCAGGGAGTTTTGAGACAAAGAGGCTATGGACATCACATGCCCTGCACCAAGGTCAAGGGCAGGACAGAAACAGGCTCTCCGAATATAGATTCCCTTGTTCATGCGTGGTTCAGACGGANCTATGGACATCACATGCCCTGCACCAAGGTCAAGGGCAGGACAGAAACAGGCTCTCCGAATATAGATTCCCTTGTTCATGCGTGGTTCAGACGGAACAGTCATCAGCCCTATCTGCAGTGCCTCTATTCAAATGACTCTCCTAACACACACGCCATACATTGCTGCTACTATTTTTTTTTTATCCTGCTGCTCAGCCACTTTACTCCTGATTGTATGCGTATAACTACCTCGTCTATCACTGCTATCGTTATTGATATTGTTCTTGTACATACTGTGTATTATTTTATTTATATTGACACTATCTATTTCTGATGTTGCTACTATGCAAGATAACCATTGGCTGTAGCGTTTACACCTTCTGTAGAGACACATCCACTTAGCAAGATATTGATATATAAAATGAATATTGATATGTGTGATCGTAACGTGATTTAGTGACATACCACAACAGTATCAAGGGTCCACCACATAAATATATGGCACATGCATCTGTTTATGTACTGTACATGTGCACCTCACTCAGGTTTTAACTCAGGTTGCATGGCCTTAACTTATGTATGGAGTACTATGTGATAAGTGTGTGTGTAATAGTATATAAAGTACGCTAATGTAATGCTGTGAAGGCATTTGGGTAGTGGTGTAAAGTACTTTAGTAAAAATACTTTAAAGTACTACTTAAGTATTTTTGGGGGGTATCTGAACATTACTTTACTATTTATATTTTTGGCAACATTCTTCACTACATTCCGAAAGAAAATAATATACTTTTTACGCCATCCATTTTCCCTGACACCCAAAAGTACTCGTTACATTTTGACAGGACAATTGTCCAATTCACAAAAGTACATTTTAGCAATTCCAATCACTTTTGATAAATAAGTATATTTTCTACCAAGTACTTTTAGACTTTTACAAGTCGTATTTTACTGGGTAACTTACTTTTACATGAGTCATTTTCTATTAAGATATCTTTACTTAAGTATCAATCTAGTACTTTTTCCAGCTGTTTCGTTCGTCGATGGAAGGATCAGACCAAGGTGCAGCGTGGTAGGCGTACATTTTATGTATTAAATGAACACCAAAAAAACTACAAATACAAAACGAAACGTAACGTCTAGTAGGGCTAAACAGCACAGTACCAAAAACAAGATCCCACAAACTACAGGTGTAAAAAGGCTGTCTAAGTATGATCCCCAATCAGAGACAACGATAGACAGCTGCCTCTGATTTGGAACCATACCCGGCCAACAAAGAAATAGAAAACATGGATTGCCCACCCTAGTCACACCCTGACCTAACCAAATAGAGAACTAAAAGGATCTCTAAGGTCAAGGCGTGACACCACCACTGGGTGTGGCTGGGGGTTAAAGCATTTCTTTCACGTGACCCATCAATTTAGACAAGTGTGTCTGGGTAAGCGTCATCTAATATTTGTAAAATACTTTTACCTCGAATTTGTCCTTATTGTAGGCTACTACTTTTACCACTTTTAGTCCATGTTTACTACACTACTCATTGTTTAGCACATGCGAATCCTTAAAGGAGATGGGTGGGGGTGGCTTAAGAGGGTGTGAACAATGCTGAATGTGTGTAGACAAAGGAGAGCTCTCCAGTAGGTCCCAAATATTCAAAGTCCTTTTCTCAAAAGTACATTTATCAACTTTCAAAGCAGAATCACTTTCCCATTGTTCCTCAAAAATGCAGTGAATGATATACCATTTTGTAGCTCTGAGTCTCTACTTTTAACCAATGTAAAAAAAACTATTTCAAATGTTGCTACAGAAGACCGATTTGAGCCGGTAAGTCACATATAGTATCTACCTCAGTTACCTCATACCCCTGCACAACAACTCTGTACTGGTACCCCGGTTATATAGCCAAGTTATCTTTACCCATTGTGTATTTATTCTTCGTGTTATTATCCTTCTATTATTTAAAAATGTTTCTCTCTGCATTGTTGGGAAGGACCCGTAAGTTAGCATGTCACTGTTACCTGCTGTTTACGAAGCATGTGACAAATACAATTTGATTTGATTTATTTCATAAACAAAGAGTGTGCAATGCATTGATCTATGATACTTCAAAAGAGGGCCAGCTTACTCCTCTGATACAGAATGCAGTGATGTGTACTGAACCTAATCGCCGGTAAAAAAGCAGTTTGCTAACAATGTAATTTTTTTATTTTTTTATAATAATTTAGTTATCAAAGCCGCATACAAACATGGACTCTTTTTTGAGTAAGGCAGCTCCAAAATGCAGGTGTTTCAGCCTAGCTCAGTGCTTTCTGTGGTAGTGGGGCAGCCAGCAGAAAATACAGAGCGTAGGGGTTGGTAATGTTCTTTAGTTGTGCTATGATTGGCTCAGCATTCTGTCACTCTATCATGACACAAGGCGAGACCCAGATGCAGACACAGGAGGCAGATGGTTGGAGTCTTGCAATTTTTATTAATCCAAAAGGAGTAGGCAAGAGAACGGTCGTGGACAGGCAAAAGGTCAAAACCAGATTAGAGTCCAGGAGGTACAGAGTGGCAGACAGGCACTTTGTCAAGGCAGGCAGAATTGTCAGGCAGGCGGGTACGGAGTCCAGAAACAGGCAAGGGTCAAAACCGGGAGGACTAGAAAAAGGAGAATAGCAAAAAGCAGGAGAACGGGAAAAACACTGGTTGACTTGGAAAAACATACAAGACGAACTGGCACAGAGAGAAAGGAAACACAGGGATAAATACACTGGGGAAAATCAGCGACACCTGGAGGGGGTGGAGACAATCACAAGGACAGGTGAAACAGATCAGGGCGGGGCACTACGTCACCGTCAAGTCTAAGGGTAGAGCTCAAAAATTCAAGCCCCTTGGGTGCTGCCATAGAGTTACATTAGAAGTGCCCATCCAAGACGGCTGAAGGTCATTGGCCACAGATACAATTACGACAAATCACATTATATATAGCTTTGATTGAACTGATCATGTCAACGTCTTATTTTCAAAATCTTAGCAAGCAGTCATCATCATGAATCAAGTCGACAATCTACTGGAAAATCCTTTTTAATCCTTGTCATATGAAGAGAAATAATGAAGAGAAATTATAGATAAAACGTATCGGCGCTCATCGGCCATAAACATTACACAACAAGTTGGAAATTGCAAATTCAACTATGAGTGGTTTGGAAGGAATCAGTGGCTAACTGCAAGCATTGCTGTCACGGCTGTTGAAAGGAGAGGACCAAGGTGCAGCGTGGTGAGCCAAACAAAACAATATACACTACAAAAACAAACYGTGAAGCTCAAAGGCAAAGTGCCCTAAACAAAGTCAACCTCCCACAAAGACAGGTGGGRAAAAAGGCTACCTAAGTATGGTTCCCAATCAGAGACAACGATAGACAGCTGTCCCTGATTGAGAACCATACCCRGCCAAAACATAGAATATAGAATACCCACCCCAACTCACGCCCTGACCAAACCAAAATAGAGAMATWAAAAGGATCTCTAAGGTCAGRGCGTGACAATTGCAAAGGAATCACTAGCATTCTGTTCAATGGAGTGGCTGTATGGTCACCAAGTCTTGTCTTAAGTGTCTCTTTTCCTAGCTTAAAATTATAAATATTCAACATTAGTCATGCTGTCAATGAAGCAAGATTTGTGCCGTGCTCAAAAAAACTTAACTCGGGAACTGGGAAATCTGACTTCAGTGAGTTCAAGACAACTTGGAACTCCGGAAAAAAAATTAGTTTTGAACGTTCATCCAACTCGGAATCTCGGGCCTCTTTCTAGAGTTACGACCTGAAGATCCCTGACGTCATCATGAGTCGACCTTGTTTTTTACCCAGTTCCGTTTGCTTGAAAGCACCATAAATCCAGAGAATGCCAGACTTTGATGACAAAGTTTGATGACAAAATTTGCACACGATGGACCACAACGCCACCTTCCTTTTCAAGTTGACAAAATTACAAAATGGCACCGGAAGAAATGGCAGCAGTTTTACGGGCGCCCAACCAATTGTGCTATATTGTGGGTTTTTTCGCGTTATTTGTAATTTATTTTGTACATAATGTTTCTGCAACCGTATCTTACAGCAAAAAAAAGAGCTTCTGGATATCAGGACAGATCACTCACCTCGGATTAGACAAAGATTTTTTCTTCAACAAGCAAGATGTACAAGACTTTCTCCAAACACCCGACAGGGCCGACATCCCCGTTATTTGCAAGATGAAGCGACGCAGGTAAAGAGGACAAAGAGCCGGATGGATGCCTGGTCAGGACCCGGAAAAGGCGAGTGGGAAAGCTGTTTCGCTGCCAGACAAGGCTCCGCTAATGGCCAGGTGTAGCAGTGGTAAGGTGTTGGGACAGCTTTATGTAGGCCCTAACAGTTTGTGGGCATTGTTTGTCACCGTTATAGTGCAATTAATGTATTGTATAGTGTTGTGTTGTGTAGTGGCTTTACTGGCATGTGTCCCAATTATTCTTTTTTTGTTTGCCCCACCAAGATATTCATGCGTAAATCTCCGCTGGCGCTATGATAAACTGCGTCCAATGGCTTCAATACAGTGGTAGCTGCGTTCATATAGACTATATTCTAAAGCCGGAATCAATGTCGACTGAATCATTTGTTTTCTGGTATTTAACGAAATGCATTCCCTATTCCTATAAAAGAAACCCATTTTAATTCTTAACTAACTCATCAWTATTGTTAAGGGACAACTGGACCTCACTAAAATACCGTAGATCMCTTCATTACTCCCTTCATCTTTACAAAGTTATGCTCCACAAGCTTCCAAAATATCCCACTTCCCTGTTGAAATATAAAWATWTGAGATACCAAACCCRTTYGYAARGTTRGCTAACTTTTGAKGTCCYGCTTGTCTCCACAAAGTTTGGTAAATCYGCCKTTAGTTTTAATGCGCCACAGTTATGGAATACCTTACAAAACACAATACACCTGAATTCCCTGGTGCCAACAGGGCAGTTTAAAACGTGTTTCAATTGATTATTTTACAAGTACAAAACATTATGAATTATGCTCTTTCCATGACAGACTGACCAGGTGACTACAGGTGAAAGCTATGATCCCTTAATGATGTCACTTTTTAAATCCACTTAAAATCAGTGTAGATGAAAGGGAAGAGATTAAAGAAGAATTTTTAAGCTTTGAGAMAATCGAGACAGACTGTTTATGTGTGCAATTCAGAKGGTGAAWMGGCAAGACTAAACGGGGTATGGYSTTTGAACGGGKTATGGYAGWAAGTGCCRGRCGCACCGGTTTGTTTCAAGAACTGCAACGCTGCTGGGTTTTTCCACACTCAATAGTTTCTCGTATGTATCAAGAATGGTCCACTACCCAAGGACATCCAGCCAACTTGACACAACTGTGGGAAGCATTGGAGTCAGCACGGGCCAGTATCCCTGTAGAACGTTTTTGACACATTGCAGAGTCCATGACCTGACGAATTGAGGCTGTTCTGAGGGGGGGGGTGTATTTGGTATTTTATTAGGATCCCCATTAGCTGTTGCGAAAGCTACTCTTCCTGGGGTCCAAACCTAATATGAAACGTCCGGATGAAAAGCGTGCCCAGAGTAAACTGCCTGCTACTCAGGCCCAGAAGCTAAGATATGCATATTATTAGTAGATTTGGATGGAAAACACTCTGGAGTTTCTAAAACTGTCTGTGGGTATAACAGAACTCATATGGCTGGCAAAAACCTGAGAAAAATTCCAACCAGGAAGTGGGAAATCTGAGGTTTGTAGTTTTTCAACTCTTTGCCTATCCAAGATACAGTGGAAATTTGGAAGGCTTCCACTAGATGTCAACAGTCTTTAGAACCTTGTTTGAGGCTTCTACTGTGAAGGGGGAGAGAATAAGAGCTGATTGAGTAAGGGGTCTGCCAGAAGGCCATGTGCTCAGTCAGGCGTAGGCCCGTGAGAGTTAGCTGCGTTCCATCGCATTTCTAAAGACAAAGGAATTCTCCGGTTGAAACATTGAAGATTTATGATAAAAACATCCTAAAGATTGATTATATACATCGTTTGACATGTTTCTACGAACTGTAATATAACTTTTTTGACTTTGTCTGGACCTAGTGCCTGCGCATTTGGATTACTGTACTAAACGCGCGAACAAAAAGGAGGTATTTGGACATAAATGATGGACTTTATCGAACAAAACTAACATTTATTGTGGAACTGGGATTCCTGGGAGTGCATTCTGATGAAGATCATCAAAGGTAAGTATATTTATAATGCTATTTCTGACTTCTGTTGACTCCAAAACATGGCGGATATCTTTATGGCTTATTTGGGCTCTGAGCGCTGTACTCAGATTATGCATGGTGTGCTTTTTCCGTAAAGTTTTTTGAAATCTGACAAAGCGGTTGCATAAAGGACAAGTTTATCTAAAGTTCCATGTTTAATACTTGTATCTTTTATCAATGTTTATTATGAGTATTTCTGTAAATTGGATGTGGCTCTCTGCAAAATCACCGGATGTTTTGGAGGCAAAACATTACTGAACATAACGCGCCAATGTAAACTAAGATTTTTGGATATAAATATGAACTTTATCGAACAAAACATACATGTATTGTGTAACATGAAGTCCTATGAGTGTCATCTGATGAAGATCATCAAAGGTTAGTGATTAATTCTATCTCTATTTATGCTTTTTGTGGCTCCTCACTTCGGCTGGAAAAATGGCTGGGATTTTYGGTGACTAGGTGCAGACCTAACATAATCGTTTGGTGTGCTTTCGTCGTAAAGTATTTTTGAAATCGGAGACTGTGGTGGGATTAACAACAAGTTTATCTTAAAAATGGTGTAAAATACTTGTATGTCTGWGAATTTTAATTATGAGATTTCTGTTGTTTTGAATTTGGCACCCTGCACTTTCACTGGCTGTTGTCATATCGATCCCGTTAACGGGATCTCAGCCGTAAGAAGTTAACCAACGTATTTGATTGAATAGTGTACTATTTATTATTAAAGATTAAAGAGGAAGGGAAAGTGAAAATGAATGGAGTAAAAAGAGTGAAGCGAGGAGTGTGGAAGAGTGAGGTGGAAAGGTAAAGAGAAGGAAAGTCGAGTGAAGAAAAGAGGAGAAAGAATGGAGCAGAAGAAAAAGTTAAGAGAGTTAGAAGAGTGACACAAGGAGAGTGAAGAAGAGCAGACAGAGGAGGTACATTTCCATTCCAAGAAATGGAAATGCCATTTTAATGACAACATGATGAGAGAATTTCCATTTATACACTCAGGTCAAGACGATAGAATGGTTAATAACTGCACCCTTTGTTATTCCTCTTTTTCAATTGGCAGCGGGGGAAGAACGGCAGTGGTAGAACATCAACAGACGAAAAAGCATAAAGCCTCTTTRATTGGCCGTGTTGGTATGCCCTCTGTCACCACATTCTTCAAGAAGGTAGAGCCTTCCCGAGAAGAATATAATTCAGCTGTGCAGGAAGGTGTCTTTGCATACCACACTATGCGACACAATCATAGCTACAGATCTATGGACTGCACAGCACAACTGACACGGAAGYTTTATGAGCCRAAGTTCACATGTGCTAGGACAAARTGTGAYRCYACAGTGMGTAACGTGTTAGCACCATGGGCAACTACTTTGKTAWCACAGGACCTAGACCAGGTWGAATTTGTGTCCCTGTCCATTCATGRACATGTAAAGCTGCTGCCAATAGAAGTCAGATATTGTAAGATATATGATGGCAACACATCTGTGGAAACAAAACTGCTTGATTTTGTTGAATTGAAAGGAGAAACGGCAGAGGAAATTGCAGCTGAGGTCCTGGTGGTCATCCAAAAAATGTAACCTGGAAAACAAAGTCGTGGCATTCTCTGCCGACAACACAAATATCAACTTTGGAGGACTGAATAGGCTGGGGAGGGTCAATGTCCATACCAAAGTTAAAAATGCTCTGCAGCGGGAGGTGATTGGCTTAGGTTGTCCTGCYCACATCATTCATACCACGGCCAGAACAGCTTTGGATATGATTCCCCTTGATGTTGCGTACCTGCTCGCAAAGATATTTGGATATTTTCATATTTTCACAGTCAGAGTAGAAATACTGAAGAGCTTTTGTRAGTTTGTTGGCCAGGAGTACCATAACATTTTAGGACACAGCAATGTTCGCTGGMTGTCCATGCTCCCTGCTCTAGAAAGAGTGCTGAAAAKGTATGTGCCATTGAAATCCTTTTTTCTTCCTGAAGACAAATGCCCTGTTGTCCTGCGAACAATGTTCGAAGATCCATTGACTGAACTTTGGCTGGCGTTTGTCCTTGGAAACTTCACCGTATTCAGTGACACGATCAAGATGCTTGAAGGCCGGGACCGCTGTGCTGTGGAGTCAGCTGCAATTCTGAGAAACGTTGAGGCAAAATTGACTGCAAGACGTGATGACAAYTTCATTCCAGTTTTGGTCAGAGGACTTCTGAGAGAGCAAGAGGAAAATGGAGCAATGTCTAAAGAGAGCTTTCTCAAAACAGCCCAATCGTTCTTCACTAYGGCTGTGAACYACTTGCAACCATGGGGAAAGCACACAGATAATCTAAAATATTTACATTGTCTCCTTTTAAAAAGGCAACCTCAACATGAAGAGATCCAGAAGGCAGCAGGCACTCTGCAGGAAAAATGCCCCAATGTGACCATCAATGAGGATGCATTGTTTGACGAGGTTACTGGCCTGCAAGAGGTCCTAAAGGGGGGGATCGCTTGAAGAATGGAAAACATCTGAGACACCRCTTAGTCAGAGATGGAGCACGGTGGTTACCCACTTCAAAGAGAACGACATCCCACACACTAACCTGGCTAGATTAGCGTCTGTTGTCATGTGCKTACCTGGAAGTAATGCACCAGTCGAGAGAGTGTTCTMCCAAATGAATGATATATGGACAGCAGCAAGATATAGGTTCACTGTTCCTACCATCAAGGCMATGCTTATTGTGAAGACAAACTTCAACCTCCCCTGCCAGGAGTTCATGGAGAAGCTGGCCAAAGACCAGAGCAATCCTGACGAAGATACATTCTTCTGAGAAATATACATATTAGGTTGTTATAAGTATAATATTTAGTTACCAATCTCATCATCATCTTATTTCTTTATTATGTTAAGTATTTCACATATACTATTATCTGTTTTTTCAATTTTGCTCATGTTTCCTTCTGCTCTAATTCTACCCAGACTACCAGGACCACTGAATGGCTGTTCAGATCTGTCTTGTCTGTAGTGTTTCTGTAATATAGTTGTTTTCTCTATCACAGTGTGCCTGTTAGACTAAATACATGAAACTGGAATTGTCCCCCTTTTTTGTTTCATAGATAATAACATTGGATATTTTAATGATATATTGACCGCCGAACTGGAAATGTCCCCGGTTTTAATTTCAGAAATCTGGTCACCTTAGGCAACAGAATACACAACAGTATCRTCCGCATACAAATGGMGGTTACAATTTCTTACAGACTAACCAATATTGTTTATATATACATTGAACAAAAATAAACGCAACATGTAAAATGGGGCTAGGCCACTTTTTTCTCCATTTCCACCTAAATGATGTGCCCAAAGTAAACTGCCTGTTGCTCAGGCCCTGAAGCCAGGATATGCATATAATTGGTACCATTGGAAAGAAACCACTTTGAAGTTTGTAGAAATGTTAAAATAATGTAGGAGAATATAACACAATAGATATGGTAGGAGGAAATCCAAAGAAAAACCAACCCGGAAATGTTTTTTTTTGAGAGACCATCCTCTTAGAAATGCAAGAGAAAGGTCATATTATAAAATTGCTCCCTGGATGCAATTCCTATGGCTTCCACAGGGTGTCAGCAGTCTATGTTCAAGGCTTGTATTTTCAAAAACAAATAAGGCTTGTATTTTCAAAAACAAATAAGAAATAGTTTTTGTAGAAGGACACAGTCTTGGAAATCCGTGTCGGGGAGCGCCATGAAGAAATTATGCACCTGCTAAAATCGGTTCCTATTGAACATACTTCTTTCCGAAATAAATAATGTAGTTTGATTACATTTTAGGGTATCTGAGGAGTAAATAGAAATGTATTTTGACTTGTTGGAACAAAGTTTAGGCTTTCAGCCGATATAAGACACTTATATTTACCTAAATGTTTAAAATCRAATATAAATATTAGAATTTATTTGAATTGCGCTCCCTCCAGTTTCCCCGGAAGTTGTCCCGCTAGCGGGACCCCGATCCCTAACAGTTCCCAGAAATGTTSCATACACACAAAAAGCTTATATGTCTCAAATTCTTTGCACAAATTTGTTTATGTCCCTTTTGGTGAGCATTTCTCCTTTRCCAAGAAATTATCCATCTGACAGGTGTGGCATATCAAGAAGCTGATTAAACAGATTGATCAAATCACAGGTGCACCTTGTGCCGAGGACAATAAAAGGCCACTCTAAAATGGGCAGTTTTGTCACACTACACAATGCTACAGATGTCTCAAGTTTTGAGGTAGCGTGCMGTTGGCATGCWGACTGCAGGAATGTCCACCAGAGCTGTTGTCAGATAATTTAATATTAATTTCTCTACCGTAAGCCGTCTCCAATGTCATTTTAGAGAATTTGGTAGTACGTCCAACMGGCCTCACAGCCGCAGACCACGTGTAGCCACCCCAGCCCAGGACCTCCACATCTGGCTTCTTCACCTGTGGGATCATCTGAGACCAGACACCCAGACAGACAGCTAATGAAACTGAGGAGTATTTCTGTCTGWAAAGCCCTTTTGTAGGGAAAAATGCATTCTTATTGGCTGGGCATGGCTCCCAAGTGGGTGGGCCTGTGGAATGTCATGCGATGTATGTTGAGCGGTCATCCCACTATGACTCAGGAAACCATGCAGTTTATTAGGCTACAGATTAAATAAGTTGTGATGAACTTCACATGGTGGTGAAAGTGCACAGTGATAAGCTTGATGCTCTTTTCCAATAAATATCGAGGGTCTTATTCTGGTGACATGATGATTGATGCTTGGCTGCTGTTTGACAAATAAAAATAATATCGCTCTTATCCATAATAATCTCATAATGTAGGTARACTACCCACACTGTAGGCTTATCAGCAAGCTGTTGAGCTGGCTAGAGTACACGTGCCAAGACCAGAGTGGACACGTTTGCTATCTAATGCAACAAGTTGTTGAACAAAACAGGTGGGACACCGATTTGTAGAGATCCTTATACCGCTCTGTCTTTCAAAATAAAAGGCCTGCAGGACACGTTTTTTATTAAAAGAATCACCCCACTGGTCACAAACTGATTGAATCAACGTTGATTCAATGTMATTTGTCAAGGTAATGTGGCATGGAATCTACGTGGAAAATAGGTAAARATTTCAACCACGGGGTGATGTCRTCATGGTAACCAAATTTCWGCATAAAATTTGTATAAAATATGTTGAATTTGTACCTTTTAMAACAACATCAGATCTTCAACATTATATCCACTATCAGAAAGAAAAAAGKCTGGCCAGCAGCTCATGTTGGAGAACTGATTTATTTACAGCTAACCTCTGGTCTCCCATCCAGGGTTTTAACCAAGCCCAGCMATGATATTTGTCATTGACTATTATCAATTGTGAGAATGATTGTTGAGTGATCTCCACTTAAAAATGTAATAGATCCACTGTGGCTATGGAAGTCATTTCAAAGGATAAGTTTCACAGAACAAATGAAATAGGACCATACTTTATCAGTCATATGTAATCAATGATGCCATTTAGGCCTAAATACCATTTGCGAAGTCATCAACAGCTATTGTTTCAATTCAACACAGAATTGTAAAACAAATCGAATTCAATTGTATTCGTCACATGCTCCGAATACAACTGGTGTAGACTTTACTGTGAAATGCTTGCTTACGAGCCCTTCCCAACAATGCAGAGTTTAATAATAATAACATAAAATACACAAGAATGGAGCTATATGCAGGGAGTGCCAATACTAGATACATGTGCAGAGGTATTTGAGGTAGGGTAAAGTGTCTAGGCATTAGGATAGATAATAACAGTCAAATAAAGAACAGAGAAGCAGCAGCAAATTATGAATACAATTGTGTGTGTGTGTGTAGGTGGAGGCTGTTGCGGGGAGGACGGCTCCTAACAATGGCTGGAACGGAGAAAATGGAATGGCACTAAACACATGGAAACCATGTTTTTGATGTATTTGGTACCATTCCACTTATTCTGCTCTAGCCATTACTACGAGCCCGTCCTCCCCAATTAAGGTGCCAGCAACCCCCTGTGGTGTGTTTTGTGTGTGGCGGTATGCGTGTTGTGTGTGTATGAAGTTAATTTTTGTGGGTTTTGTGTGGGATGTAGTGTGTGTGATTGAAGTTTTCATACCCCTTGATTTATTCCACATTTTGTTGTGTTACAGCCTGAATATAAAATTGATTAAAAAAAAATTTTTACTCACCCATCTACACACTATACTACAAATTGAAAAATGTTTTTAGAATCTTTAGCAAATGCATTGACATAATTATTCACACCCCGGAGTCAATACTTTGTAGAAGCACATTTGGCAGCAATTACAGCTGTGAGTCTTTCTGGGTGAGTCTCTAAGAGGTTTCCACACCTGGATTGTGCAACCTTTGTCCATTATTCTTTTCAGAATTCTTCAAGCTCTGTCGAGTTGGTTGGTGATGAAATCAAATCAAAGATTATTTGTCACGTGCGCCAAATACAACAGGTGTAGAACTTACAGTGAAATGCTTACTTACAGGCTCTAACCAACAGTGCAAAAAAGGTATTAGGTGAACAATAGGTAAGTAAACAAATAAAAACAACAGTAAAAAGACGGTGAAAAATAACAGTACATACAGTAGCGAGGCCATAACAGTAGCGAGGCTATATACAGGCACCGGTTAGTCAGGCTGATTGAGGTAGTATGTACATGTAGATATGGTTAAAGTAACTATGCATATATGATAAACAGAGAGTAGCAGTAGCGTAAAAGAGGGGTTGGCGGGTGGTGGGTGGCAGGTGGCGGGACACAATACAGATAGCCCGGTTAGCCAATGTGCAGGGGCACTGGTTGGTCGGGCCAATTGAGGTAGTATGTACATGAATGTATAGTTGAAGTGACTATGCATATATGATAAACAGAGAGTAGCAGCAGCGTAAAAGAGGGGTTGGGGGGCACACAATGCAAATAGTCCGGCTAGCCATTTGTTCACCTGTTCAGGAGTCTTATGGCTTGGGGGTAAAAACTGTTGAGAAGCCTTTTTGTCCTAGACTTGGCACTCCGGTACCACTTGCCATAGTGGTAGTAGAGAGAACAGTCTATGACTGGGGTGGCTGGGGTCTTTGACAGTTTTTAGGGCCTTCCTCTGACACTGCCTGGTATAGAGGTCCTGGATGGCAGGCAGCTTAGCCCCAGTGATGTACTGGGCCGTACGCACTATCCTCTGTAGTGCCTTGCGGTCGGAGGCCGAGCAATTGCCGTACCAGGCAGTGAAGACACCTGCCAGTTGGTCAGCACATACCTGGAGCACACGTCCTGATAATCTGTCTGGCCCCGCAACCTTGTGAATGTTGACCTGCTTAAAAGTCTTACTCACGTCGGCTACGGAGAGCGTGATCACACAGTCGTCCGAAACAACTGATGCTCTCATGCATGCCTCAGTGTTGCTTGCCTCGAAGCGAGCATAGAAGTGATGTAGCTCGTCTGGTAGGCTCGTGTTTCTGGGCAGCTTGAGGCTGTGCTTCCCTTTGTAGTCTGTAAAAGTTTGCAAGCCCTGCCACATAAGACGAGCWTTGGAGCCGGTGTAGTACGATTCAATCTTAGCCCTGTATTGACGCTTTGCCTGTCTGATGGTTCGTCGGAGGGCAAAGCAGGATTTTTTATAAGCTTCCGGGTTAAGTCCTGCACCTTGAAAGCGGCAGCTCTACCCTTTAGCTCAGTGCGAATGTTGCCTGTAATCCATGGCTTCTGGTTGGGGTATGTACGTACAGTCACTGTGGGGACGACGTCCTCAATGCACTTATTGATAAAGCCAGTGACTGATGTGGTGTACTCCTCAATGCCATCGGAAGAATCCCGGAACATGTTCCAGTCTGTGATAGCAAAACAGTCCTGTAGTTTAGCATCTGCTTCATCTGACCACTTTTCTATAGACCGAGTCACTGATGCTTCCTGCTTTAACTTTTGCTTGTAAACAGGAATCAGGAGGATAGAATTGTGGTCGGATTTACCAAATGGAGGGCGAGGGAGAGCTTTGTACGCGTTTCTGTGTGTGGAGTACAGGTGATGTAGAATTTTTTTCCTCTCTGCTTGCACTTTAACATGTTRATGGAAATTAGRTAGAACTGATTTAAGTTTCCCTGCATTAAAGTCTCCGGCCACTAGGAGTGCCGCCTCTGGGTGAGCGGTTTCCTGTTTGCTTATTTCCTTATACAGCTGACTGAGTGTGGTCTTAGTGCCAGCATCCGTCTGTGGTGGTAAATAAACAGCCATGAAAAGTATAGTTGAAAACTCTCTAGGCAAATAGTGTCCCGCTAGCTGAATATCCATGCCATCATTCAGCCACGATTCTGTGAATCTTAAGATATTACAGTTTTTGATGTCCCGTTGGTAGGATATTTGTGATCGTATCTCGTCTAGTTTATTGTCCAATGTTAGTTTATTGTCCATTGTCCAACGTTGGTGAGTAATATTGGCGGTAATGGCAGCTTTCCCACTCGCCTTCTGCGGATCTTTACGAGGGACCCCGCTCTGTGTCCTCTGTACCTGCGTCTCTTCCTCTTGCAAATAACTGGGATGTTGGCCTTGTCGGGTGTTCGGAGAATGTCCTGTGCGTCCTGCCTGTTGAAGAWAAAATCTTTGTGTAATCCGAGGGGAKTGATTGCTGTCCTGATATCCAGAAGCTCTTTTTTGCCATAAGATACGGTTGCAGAAACATTATGTTACAAATAACGCTAAAAAAACACCTAATAGCACAGTTGGTTGGGCGCCCGTAAAACTGCTGCCATTTCTTCCGGCGCCATTTTATGATCATTGCTAGACCACCATTTTCAGCTCCGTTCTGTTACTTTTTTATCCTTAAAAATGTCCCAGTTCATAACGATTGCAAGCATGCACATAATATGATGCAGCCACCACWATGCTTKAAAATATGGAGAGTGGTACTCAGTAATATGTTGTATTGGATTTGCCCTAAACATAACGCTTTGAATTCAGGACAAAAAGTTASGTTTTTGCAGTATTATTTTAGTGCCTTGTTGCAAACAGGGTGCATGTTTTGGAAMAWTTTTATTCTGTACAGGCTTCCTTCTTTTCACTCTGTCAATTAGGTTACTATCATKGAGTAATTACAATGTCAGTTTTCTCCTACCACAGCAATTGGTGAAATCCCTGAGCGTTTTCCTTCCTCTCCGGCAACTGAGTCAAGTAGGATGCCAGTATCTTTGTAGTAACTGGGTGTGGTGATACACCATCCAAAGTGTCATAACTTCACCATGCTCAAAGGGATATTCAATGTCTGATTCATTTTATATTTACCCGTCTACCAATAGGTGCCCTTTGTGAGGCATTGGAAAACGTCCCTGGTCTTTGTGATTGACTCTGTGTTTGAAATTCACTGCCTTACTGAGGGACCTTACAATTATATGTACAGTGGGGCAAAAAAGTATTTAGTCAGCCACCAATTGTGCAAGTTCTCCCACTTAAAAAGATGAGAGAGGCCTGTAATTTTCATCATAGGTACACTTCAACTATGACAGACAAAATGAGAAAAAAAATCCAGAAAATCACATTGTAGGATTTTTAATGAATTTATTTGCATAATAAGTTGCATGTGTGCAATAATAGTGTTCATGTGACTTGTTCAGCACATTTTTACTACTGAACTTATTTAGGCTTGCCTCAAGACATTTCAGCGATTCTTTCTTTATTAATTTGTAAAAAAAATAATATATATATATATATAATATTCCACTTTGACATTATGGGGTATTGTGTTTAGGCCAGTTACAATTTTTTTTGAAATTTAATCAATTTTAAACTCTAACAGCTGTAACAAAAAAAAACATTTTGAAAAAGTCAAGGGGTGTGAATACTTTCTGAAGGCAAATTAAGTCTAGTGAGTGTGCGTAGGGTCAGTGCAAGATAGTCAGTCATGATAGTTTGACTATTTAGCAGTCTGGCTATTTAGCAGTCTTATGGCTTGGGGGTAGAAGCTGTCTCGGAACCTGTTGATCTGGTACCGTTTGCCGGAAGGTAGCAGAGTGAACAGTCTATGGCTTGGGTGGCTGGACTCTTTTGCAATTTTTCGTGCCTTCCTCTGACATCGCCTGATATAGAGGTCCTGGATGGCAGGGAGCTTTTCCCTAGTGATGTCCTGGGCTGTCCGCACCACCTTCTGTAGCGCTTTGCATTTGCCATACCAAGCGACGATGCAACCAGTCAAGATGCTCTCGATGGTGCAACTGTAGAACTTTTTGAGGATCCTTCTATTYTCAGCCATTTTCCTTGACTCTGGTTGAACAGTATGTAGATTTTATCTTCATCAATCAAGAAATAGTTGATTGATGACATGCTATACCTGCAACCCTGTCAGATGCATGCTGCATGATTACTGTATGTCTGCCACCTTTGTTACCCTACTCTCATTGTCAAAATACTTCTAGACAGTAGATGTTTACTCTATTCAACGTGTTATAGCTTTTAATAACTCCTCCTTAGAAGAAGGGATCATATGTCTGGCTCGCTAACAGGTCTTGTCTTACGATGACTCACTTGGCAAGAGTGGGTGGGAACCAATTTCACAGGCACTCACAGATTAGCCCTGAAGAGGTGTAAGGTTTTGCTAGATCACAGAGTTTGCGATTGTTCCTACTTGTCCCCTGCCCACTCCCTTTGAGGCTATCCTGTTTAGGCCGAGTACTTGGCTGAGAGCCTGGACCTTGGCTCTCCATGGCGGAAAAAGTGTATCGCTCGGCACTGAGGAACAGGTTTGTGTGAGGCCTCTCGTTAACCACTAGAGCAAGCCCCATCTCGACCCAATGTATCCACTTATCCTGTCATCACCATTCCAGGCAACTTTAAGGCTCATTGCAGGGAAGCTTTGTGCCTCAAAGGGAAACATCACTCCACCTCCCCAACAAGTCACCACCTCAATGTACCCAACAAAGTAAAATAATCACACTTTCTTGAAGCCTCGTTGTTCAAGGTCTAATGCAGCCATAGATAACATATTTTTCTAAACGAATCCAATCTGTTTGTAGTTGGATTTATTGCACCCATTACTGAGATGGTTGTTTCGGTTTAGATGTTCCAGGCAGTCTCATCAGTCAAATGCCTGTACCCTCGTAGTTCTAAATTAACAGTTCCAATTGTTGGATGTCTGTAAATAACATACATTTATTGCACCCGTTACTGAGAGGGTTTTTCCACTCTGGCTGGATTTCAATATACATTACACATCACTTTGCAAGCCAATGCAGCCCCATTGTTGTCTGACAGATAGTGCTCAACTGTCTGTTTAGTAGTGTTAACACAGAAGTGCTATTTCACGACCACTGTCAGATTAAGCCAGTCCACAGCATGAGATCTGTGCCCTTTTGTTCGCTCATAAATGTAGGCCACATCTACTCTGTCTTTGTACATTACATTGCAGAAAGACATGCCAATGAAAGCAACACATTTTAGAAGTGTGTGAATAGTTCAAGTGTAGTTGGATCTACAGTCTCAACTTTTGCAGCATTTGTGACTTTGAGTCCATCTGAGCATAATTAATAGTTGCGTCCTCAAACTTGTGAAGTTAGCTAACATTATATTAAGCTGATAAGGTTCACATGAATACTACAGGCCAAGACTAATTAAACCTCTGCTATCTGACAAAGATTCTTCAACAGTCCCCTTTACTYAAGGTAATAGTGTCGGCCTCCCACTAAACCAACTAGTGATGCTACAGCCTAATTATGTACATTAGTGAGAATTGTGGAGTAGACAGCAGAGGAAAAGCCCATAACATAAGATGCATTCCTTTCAGCATCATCTCAGCCACTGACCTTCCTGTGTATATACTGTAATTGAAGAACTACACTCTTTGAAAAAAAGGTGCTGAGAAGAACCATATAGGCTTCTTCGGTTTGCCCCATAGAGAACCCTTTTTGGTGCTAGGTAGAACCCATTGCAGAGAACCCTCTATGAACGATTCCACCAGTCTTATCAGCCTTGTCTCATAGACTAAACGTAACATAGTGAACGTAAAATATCTCATGATAAGCTGTAGACCAAACTATCGACCAAGAGAGTTCACATCTATATTATTAGTAGCCGTCTATTTACCACCACAAACCCAAGCTGGCACTACGACCGCACTCAACGAGCTGCATAAGGCCATAATCAAACAAGAAAATGCTCATCCTAGTGGCCGGGGACTTTAATGCAGGCAAACTTAAATCAGTTTTACCTCATTTCTACCAGCATGTCACATGTGTAAAAAAAACTCTAGACCACCTTTACTCCACACACAGAGATGATTGCAATGCTCTTCCTCACCCTCCATTTGCAAATCTGACCATAATTATATCCTMCTGATTCCTGCTTACAAGCAAAAACTAAAAGCAGGATGTACCAGTGACTCGCTCAATACAGAAGTGGTCAGATGACACGGATGCTACTCTACAGGACTGTTTTGCTAGCACAGACTGGAATATGTTCCGGAATTCATCCAATGGCATTGAGGAGTATACCACCTCCATCACCAGCTTCATCAATAAATGCATCAACGACGTCGTCCCCACAGTGACCGTACGTACATTTCCTAACCCAAAGCCATGGACTACAGGCAACATCCACACCCAGCTAAAKGCTAGAGCTTGYGCTTTCAAGGAGTGGGACACTAATCYGGACGCAAATAAGAAAGTCCTCTATAACCTCATACGAACCATCAAAGAAGCAAAATTTCAATACAGGACTAAGATTGTATCCTACTACTTCGGCTCTGACGCTGGTCGGATGTGGCAGGACTTGAAAACAATTACGGACTACAAAGGGAAACCGGACGACTGTGTGATCACGCTCTCCTTGGCCGATGTGAGCAAGACCTTTTAAATAGGTCAACATTCACAAAGCCGCGGGGCCAGACAGATTACCAGGATGTGTACTCAAAGCATGTGCGGACCAACTGGCAAGTGCCTTCACTGACAATTTCAACCTCTCCCTGGCTGAGTCTGTAATACCTACATGTTTCAAACAGACCACCATAGTCCCTGTGCCCAAGATAGCGAAGGTAACCTGCCGAAATGATTACCGCCCTGTAGCACTCACATCGGTAACCATTAAGTGCTTTGAAAGGCTGGTCATGGCTCACATCAACACCGTCATGCCAGAAAATCTAGACCCACTCCAATTCGCATACCACCCCAACAGATCCACAGATGACGCAATCTCAATCGCACTCCACACTGTCATTTCCCACCTGGACAAAAGGAAGACCTATGTGAGAAGGCTGTTCATTGACTACAGCTCAGCGTTCAACAAATCACTAAGCTAAGTGTGTGTGTGTGTGTGTCCTTAAGGCAGGGACTTTTTGTCCCGTGACCCCATTTTTGATATTACATTTTTTTTTTCAACCCCACCTTGCAAAAGAAGTGATGTAATCAACGGCCACTGTTCACATTTTTAATTGGGGCTATGACAGTCTATTACAAATCAGTCTGACAGTACTTTTGACAGTATTTCAATCTGAAGGAAGTATGGTTYGAAGTGACTGAAATGCATCAGAAATGTATTGGGAAGTTCAGAAGATCATCATGCAAAAAGTTTGTATGATTTTCAGTGTAGAAAAGAACATCATCATTGATGTTCTTTTCCCCCCCAGTCTGATTTCGTGACTGGTCTTGTCCGCTCTGTTCTAATGAGTTCTTGCACGATGTTCCTGAGGCTTATCTTTCAGTGATGGGTTCATAATATTTTCTAGCTTAAAATGTTCAAAAGATAAAGCTACATTTGTAGGAATAAAACAGAAACCGCTCTGTTTATTACAACCGCTCCTGACATAACCCCGGTTCTATGACCAAAGGGCAATCGTTTTTTCTGAGTTTCTCTCGCGACCCCATTTCAAATCAGGCGACACCACATGAGGTCGCAACCCCTAGTTTGAGAAATACTGCCTTAAGGCCATTACGACTGGTGGGGTGACTTACAATAACAAATCCTGGCACCGGGAGTGTTTCTTGCGCATCAGCTGTAAGAAGCAGCTATCAGGACAGCGTCTCACCTCCAGAGAGAAATACCCCTAATGTCTGGACTGCTTTAGCAACCTCTATGCCAAGAAGTGTGTGGGTTGCACCAAACCCATCACCGGTGAGTCACCCCACGAATATTGTCATTCATTTTCTCACCCTTCAGGCTAAGATTTTCCATGAATATTCTCTATTTATGCCATGCAAATCACACGTTGTCTCTTGGTGTTTGTGTTTGTAACATCATATGTGTGTACTTGTAAGTGTGTGTGTGTCTATGCGTGCATTATTCTGCATAGTGTGCTGTGCTGATACAGTAGGTGTGTTTATATGTGTGCATATCTGTGTCTGAATCTGTGTGGCATTTCTGTCAAGAACCAAGTACATCTCCTTTGAGGAGCACCAGTGGCACAGCRAGTCTTTCACCTGCATGCAGTGCTCCGTGTCTCTAATGGGCCGTGGCTTCCTCACCCAGCACGACGACATCCTGTGCACCGACTGCGGCAGAGAGAAGCTGGTGGACCACTGGTGAGGTCACAACCTTATGACCTTGTAACAATCCAGCAATTAGTCACACCACACTCAAAATATTAMTACTACAACATATTCTGAAACACCACAACAAATCCCTACCCAACAAGAAGTGACAGAAGAAGGTCACGATATTTACCTTTTATTGTTTCATTGTTGTTGTTGTTGTTTCATTGCTAGTGTGATGATTGTGAGGACAGGAGCCTTTGATGTCCACCTGTAGCTTCCCTTTTCAAGAGAAGTAATAGTATTGTTTGCTAAATTAAATGTATAATTTACAGAATAATTTAACTTGTGATAATCTACATGACAAAGGGGTGTAGTTGACCCCAATAATTTTGTCTGCACATTAGTCTGTTCTGTTTGCATGTTATATGTGTTCATCATTATTCACATCAATGTAGTAGTTGTTTTGTAGTAGTTCAAGTTCGGTGACAATCTTTTGTTCAACTAAAAAATGTGACCCTCTTTTATGAATGCCTAAAATTGAATGTATCTGTTGTGTTAAATGAATGACACTGCTTTGCTTTAATTTGATAAAACGTCGTATGGGATCATGTCTCTTGTACTGAAGATTTTGAGGGCTGTTTCTGGTAAGAAACTTGTAGCAATGATGCCATCCAGAGGATGTAACCAATTATGTCAGGTCACACACACAGTGCACTAAACTTGCTGTRAAATAGACACAGTATATACTGTACATAGAAAAGTTGTAAGTCCTCTCTGGCTTATTTAAAAGGCTGAAACACTTTTCAAATAAACATGACATCTTGGAAGAGCACTTTCTTTCCCATATTACAGAAAGGCCTGTTACATYTCTATAACATTCTGAATGTTGGACCTTTCTAAACATACCCCAGTTTATACTGCATTGTTCACCTACTGTTTCCTGACACATTGTCCACTGACCACAAACCAAACACTACAATTCATTTTAAGTTTTRTGGCACGTCAAAATATAATTCCTCAACACACAGATTGTTTTCATCCTTGTAAAACTGTTTTATGGTTTAACTTGTGGTGGCATTGTGCAATTGTACTCCTAGGCTGAGAATAAGTGGTGTAAAATGCTGACACGGMCTTCCTCTCAGGATGGGAGTCACATGATGAGGTCAAACTACACTTCAGATGAGAAGGGATTTCGAACAACACAAGATCGAGGTAAGGACAATTTATTAGAATAAATATGAATAGATATTCATCTAAACCCTGTGAATATACTTTTTCAGTTGATGATAKATTTGCATTATTGTCTGTGTGACAACATTGTGACAACATTGGTGAAATACATTTCCATTTTAAACTTTTTTGGGGTTCAGTTGAAGATCATTGATTGAACATTATTTGCTTTATTTTTTTGTCCAGGGTATTCGAATCTAATATCGAAAACAGCATCAGCAAACACCAACAAATACAGTAGCAATGAGTTTGAAAGCCTTCACGCAAGTGCAAGTCTATGAGAAACTTCCCAACCCTAAAGGAAAAGACAAATTTTGCATCCATAGCCTGGAGTGCTATGACAGAAATATATACATCGGAACCAAAGACTCATTGGTCCAACACCTTATCCTACCCAGCACCAGTGACTCAAAGTACTCCAGTCAAAGTCCTCGGGAGGGGAGGGTGAAACTGCTCGGCTCAAGCAGCCCAGTCACCCAATTAAGGGTGATACCAGTTCTCAATCACCTTCTGGTTCTGTGGGATCGTTCCGTCAGCGCCCTCAACATGTTCTCCCTAGAACCCCTCCCTTTCCTGAAGCGGATCCAACACGTGTCTTTCTTTGACGTGTGTGAATCGGCACGGTCAATCTCATCGCAGTCTGTGTGTGTGGAGCTGGTGACAGCCTCTAGCAGGAGCAGAGTGGTCCGGATCCATGTTGTGGGGGTGGAGAGATGGGATTGTGTTAAAGAGGTGTCTCTACCCCAGGACCCTGTGGCCTTAGCTGTGGATGATAACACTTTGTGTGTGGCCACCAGTGACAGGTATTTCCTCCACGACCACAAGAGTGGAAGCACCGTTGATCTCTTCCCTCACAACCTGAGCAGGCAGAATATAATTGTGAGCACCGCAGGAAAAGGGGAATTCCTTTTAAATGGGCCCGGCTCCTTGGGTAAGAGCTACTGTCATGAAAACAATTACACTCGCACGCAGCACATGCTCTGTGCCTTTCAAAAGAATGCCTGTGGACAAACACATCAGACGCAGACACCTTATAGACAGCTACTTTGTCTGATTTTATAGTCAAGCACTGTGCCTGTACATAATATAAACAACTACACACTAGTAGCTTATAATAAATAATTGGTCATGTTTATATCGCCGGTCATGACGGCAGTGAACACAGAAGGATACAAATCCACTGCTGGGAAAAGTATAGATTTCCTGTTTTTACACATTTACTGTAAGATATCATTATAAAATAATATGTGTTATTTGGTACAGTTTACGTATCTATAGGATATTTGTTGTATAGATGTACTATTCTTTGTTTGCCACAGGCATGTTTGTCATGAAGAATGGCATATGCCAGCGGCCTCCAGTGCAGTGGTCTGAGGAGCTGTTGGCAGCGGTGGTGTGTTACCCCTACATCCTGGCCCTGCAGCCTCAGGCTCTCTATGTCTACAGTATGGTGGATCAGCATCTCAAACAGACTGTGCCTCTGCTTAGGGCCAGAGGCCTACTCTCAACAACAGGTACACTGTAAAACCATCCTGTTATTATCAATCTAAWTCATTGTATAAACTGAATACWGTAGATTACCGTAAAAAAAAACATTGCATTGCGTGAAAATATTCAACGTCTGGGAAATATTTTACGTATTTTGGACATTCTCGTAATATTTTATGTATTTTGGACTTTACCATAAAATATGCTATGTAAAATACCGTAGCAGTTCACTTACTGTATTTGTGAATTTTCAAAATATAACGGCGCTCAAAGAGCATATGGTTGACAAAATCAAAGTACATTCTTTAATGTAAGAAATATGTTATTTGTTGCTGTATTTCCAATGGCTTGTAACTTCCACCCCACAGACAAAAGTACCGTACAGTATTTTGGAGCGCCAAAACCTTTTGACCACTAGTGGGTGCATGGTRTTGTTGTTTCTGGCTCATTAACRTATTTTGAGGCATGCCTTGTGTGCCTTGTGATGTACCAAGAGTGCTGTACCAATTTAACTGAAATGTCGTAGTAGTGTCCTATAAATTAAATGTATATAAGCGACATATTGGAGTTTCCGCAAGTCTTAAACCTTTAATAGTTGAGTATTTGACATGTCCTTTGGTCTGTTTAGCCCTGTCACTATTTGGAAGCCTTTGTTAAGGCCTCTTGAATTGCAAGTGATATAAAATACCAAAATGTGGTCTTATATCACTTGCACTTCTGGAGGCCTTAACAAAGGCTTCCAAACTGGCATTCATTGATATGCTGTAATATGTAAACACATTACCTAGCAGCCAACCCGCTTGCAGCAATTCAATGTAATTACAGTAAAATACTGTAAAATACAAACCCCATTTCCCCACAATTAATTAAATTAATGAATTAACCCATTYGTTCATTCATTACAATTACCGTAATACGATCACTGTAATGCMTTATACTTTTGTTTTACTGTAACTTACAGGCAGCCAGTTGCCTGTAAGTTACCATAAAAACAACAGTAAAAAAAGATCACAGTAACAGTATTGAATACTGCAAAAATACAGTAGGGTAACATACTGTACCTTTTTCTACGGTAATTTACAAGAAATGGTTTACAGTGTATTGGACCAACAAATCGATCAAGCTGCCAACCAATAACACATTTAAATGTTTTTTCATTTAATTCAGTCAGTGCTCATGACAATGTTTAATTGTGGTTATTCTGCATGCTGTGACTTCCACTCTGGTTCAAATACTCTGTTTTGGGTTTCTGTCAGAACAAGTCAATGTTATCCTCTCTTTAGAGGGTGTGTACATTTTTATGGAGAGAGAGATCCTCGGTTTGTCCCCTGTACCATTTGAGGAGCAGATCCAAACCCTGGTAAGGTATAAGAGAGTGGAGGAAGCATTGGGACTGCTTGGTGGAGTTCAAGCTCATCTTCCACAGGTTTCTTACAAGGTAATCACTGACAATAACCAAGATCTCCTTTTGACTCTGAATCAAATTGCCTAACTGAACACCAAGAATAAGAACTGCAACTCTCACGTAATTAATCAAACATGGTTATGACTTTGAAAATGAAAGGACTCAGGYCAGGCAGGCAAGTCGAACCCAGACAATGCAAGCTCTTGTACCCAAGGGTTCTTACAAGGTAAAACACAGATTGTGAAAGTTGAACAGATGATTAATCTCTCATCTTCCTTGACTCTTCCATCCTAGAAAATAAAGACAAAAACTAATCCAACCATTCACATACTACAATAGCCTAATCCCCTGGACTACAAGTTCAAAATTGCATCAGAACCTTATAACTGGTGTGTAGACGGCATTAAATATATTAAATACCCTCATGACATGGTATAAGAATTTAATATTTCATCAGGGTAATCATGTCCATCAGTTATTGAGCTGCACATGGAGGTGTATGATGAAATGCAGCACGCACCAAGGCAACAAATGGTATCAGAGATTTGTTGGAATCATGGTAGATTCTCAAGTTATAGGTCAAGGGTTGAATTGAGGATTCTTGAATGAATAGTCCTTCTGTTCATGACACTTTGTCTGTCTCGAAAGCTTTGAAATCTGGGTTTGTGGGTACTAAATTTAGACATACATTAAACGTGTTGATCTTAAGATTTAGCTGCAAACACATTAAGTTCAGCCCCAGTGAATTGGGAAAAATAAATTGAAATATTTACCAGATCTTAGAAGATAAGTGATATTATTTGATTTTACAAATGTTTCTATTTGATTTGACAGGAGCTGCATAAGATCATCACTTGCATGGATGGATTCACTAAATTCTACCAGGAGTCTTTTTCAGAGGCCAAAGAACTTTTTATGTGAGGACGCTCTTTTTCCACATCTTATTTTCAGTATGGACCCCTAATTTAAAGAAACGACCTTCAATCATAGTAAAAGTAGATCATGTCACTAGCATTATTTATTGCTTTGTTATAACCGTTTGAATTCTTAGTTCTGCTGTCTGTTGACATGTTTCAATAACGTTTCAATCATTCATTCCTGTTTTCGACAGCAAAGGTGAGTTGGACCCTAGAGAAATCATCAGCTTGTATCCGGAGATGGAACCACTCTCTGAGACCTTTCATTCCCAGCTGGTCAAAGTGAACAATGCAAAGGAGCTCTTGGCACTACGGCAAGAGGACAGGACCACATTTCAACCGTATCTAGACTTCCTGGGCGATTTCCTGAGGGTGGTTCGAGGGACGAAGCAGGGAGTTGAGTGCAGTGAGGATATCGATACTGCACAACTGAGAATATACACAGAGCAAGGTGACAGAGAAGACCTGGACGCGCTTGTGTCCTCTCCCAATTCCTGCTCAATCGACAAATGTGTGCCTCTCCTTGAGCTGCACAAGAGGTGAGAATGGGTGGCTGTTCAGTATAAACTGAGAACAACATATTTGAATCTTGCAACGCTCCATTTAATATAATACTGCTAGAATTTCATTATACTGTCATCACAGATTTTTCACACTTGGATTACTCTACCAGAGTCATGGTCACCATATCAAAGCAATCCAGGTAATCTCTGAATTTAGCATTCAATAAATAGATGATTTGCATTTATTTTAACCAGTCTAATCAATAGCATATTCTTTGTATCTTACTTTGTACCATCTTTGTGTTATAAGACAGTGRACAATGATATAATGTAGTTTCTGCTTACATTAGGATTTCAGACCATACTGAAAATAAGATGTATAAAAGTACTGTCATCACAAATGTTATTTGGCCTGGTAGACTCCCGGTAGAACTTAAAGTCCTTATGATGTTGCAGACTTGGGTGAAGATTACCGATGGGCAATATGAAGACAGCTCATGTTCAAATGTGTATGAGCACATTGTGAGAACTCTCAGTCGACTAAAACAGAGAGACGTTGTTTGGACGTTTGCAGACTGGACTCTCCAAAGAAACCAGGAGGTATCTGAGTATCCGTATAGCTCAACTGTAGAGGGCAGAGTTATATGATAAAAAAGTATACAAATATTATAATTAGAATAAATAACATTATTTGATCGGAACTATACCTCATGTTGACCTATTTCAGTGTAATTTCTTTACTGTAACTTTTAAGGTTGGAATACAGATTTTCACAAAAAGAGATCCAGAAGACCAAGACACATTTGCACAGGAGGATGTCCTCGCTTTTTTAAAGAAGTACTCTCTAGCTTTGATGTTGTTCCTGGAATTTTTGGTCCATGATTTGAAAAGCGAGGTTGGTACCACCAGTATATCAATAGCACCACACCACTTTTACCCATAATAAACTGTTGTTTGAAATTAATTAAAGGCACATATTTGTACCCCCCCCCTCTTTTTATCATTTCTCAGGAGGAGAAGCATCATACACTTTTGGCCACCACATATGTCACCCAGATACTCAGAGCCTTGCAGAATGGAAAGGGTACGGATTCAGATGGAGGAATGACCAGAGATAAACTGCAACAGTTGCTGTGGCAGTCTTCCCTCTATGACACCATGACAGTACATGGTATGTGAGTCATATGAAAAGGTATCATGCTTAATGTATGTAGGAAATCCTTACTCGCGTAACTATTTTATCAAAATTACTTAACAGGATAAATAGAACTATTACTCATGTTGCGCTCTAAGAATTATGTAACTTACTAAACTCCATATTCCTTGGGATTGATGTAGCTTCATAAACTTCATATTCATTCATCCACAGTAACAATATTTGTTTTTTCTTCTCTCTAGAAACCTGATTCCCATGGTTAGATTGAATAGTGTATGTGATTATTGTTTTATAATAATATAAGTATGACTGATATTACAGAGGCCATCCGGCCGACAGTCCTGCACATAGAGCAGGCCATCCTGCTCGGGAGAGATGGTGACCACTATCAGGCCCTACAGACCTTGGTCCACAAAGAGAGAGACCTCCAGGTTGCAGGGGCCTACTGCAGGAGGGCTGCTGGATGGCAGGAAAGGGAACTGGAACACACCCTTTTCCTCACCCTGCTCCAGATCTACCTGGGCTCCAATGAGCTAGCGAGTGCAGCTGTGGACCTGTTGAATGCCAATGCTGCTGCTTTTGACCTGGAAATAGTCCTCCAGGTTCTGCCTGATTCCTGGTCGGTTCAGCTGGTCTCCCAGTTCCTGTTGGGGTCCCTTCGAGGGACGTTCCATCAAAGACGAATGGCAGGGGTGGAGAGGGGCCTGGCCCAGGTCGAACTCCTTAGACACAAGTACACTTGGGTGAGCACATGCTACAATATTTTCTCAGGGATGCACTTGCTTTATTTGTCATGGGAATCTTCAGGTATTCATAATGCGGAAGTCGACTCCATTTTTATTAATACATGTTATGCATTGCATTAATATTCATCTCTTGTCCCCTCAGGCCCAAGCCTCAACAAGAATGCTGAAATTGGATAAGGGTCTGGTGTGCAATACCTGCCAGAAGGATCTCACAGAGCCAGAGTTTGTGTGTAGTCTTAGGGGTGAGCTGATACACACTGACTGTGGAAGCTACACAGAGTAGCGTCCACAAATCCAATGCAAGTCATTGGTACCTATATTAGCATTTTCCCATTTCATGTCAAACTTCCTCTATAAGTAGCTTCATTCAGTTACACAATCCATTTTTAGATACTTTAKGATGATTTGGACATAATGCGCGAAAATGATAATAATTATAGGTACCGTTGTTTATTTTATTGAACCTTTATTTAACTAGGCAAGCCAGTTAAGAATAAATTCTTATTTACAATGACGGCCTACCTGGGAACAGTGGGTTAACTGCCTTGTTCAGGGGCAGAATGACAGATTTTTACCTTGTCACCTCGGGGATTCGATCCAGCAACCTTTCAGTTATTGGCCCAACACTTACCACTAGGCTACCTGCCGCCCCAAAACCAATTATTTGCATTGAATTTATGCCACAACTGTTAAAAAGTTAGCATTTGAAACAGTGGCCAGGGAAACAAAACCAAAGCATGGATTGCTGTCATACCTTGTCTATAGACTGCTTACATGGAAAGAAAACTAATATGCCATTTTGCAATTAGGATGAACTATCCCTTTAAGGCAGCAACATTTGACAGCTGTGCAAGGGGTGTGACGACTTCCACTAGGCACTGTGTCTGCTTCTTACCCAATCATTAGTTTCAAGTTTTATGGTGATTTCGCAATCTTACTGGTCCATATACACTGAGTTATACTAAACCTCCTAATATTGAGTTGCATTCCCTTCTGCCCTCAGAACAGCCTCAATTCGTCAGGGCATGGACTCTACTAGGTGTCGAAAGCCTTCCACAGGGATGCTGGCCCATGTTAACTCCAATGCTTCCCACAGTTGTGTAAATTGGCTGGATGTCCTTTGGGTGGTGGACAATTCTTGATACACACAGGAAACTGTTGAACGTGAAAAACCAAGCAGCGTTGCAGTTCTTGACACACTCAAACCGGTGCGCCAGGCATCTAMTACCATACCCTGTTCAAAGGCACTTCAATCTTTTGTCTTGCCCATTCACCCTCTAAATGGCACACAAACACAATTCATGTCTCAATTGGCTTAAAAATCCTTCTTTAACCTGTCCCCTCCCCTTCCTCTACACCAGTGGTTCCCAAAATGTTTCTATTCCCGTACCACTTCAAACATTCAACCTCCAGCTGCGTACCCTCTCTAGCACCAGGGTCAACGCACTCTCAAATGTTGTTTTTTGCCATCATTGTAAGCCTGCCACACACACACTRTACGATACATTTATTAAACCTAAGAATGAGTGTGAGTTTTTGTCACAACCCGGCTCGTGGAAAGTGACAAAGAGCTCTTGAAGGACCAGGGCACAAATAATAATAGTCAATCATTTTCTTTCTTTGGTTAGCCATCKTACATATAAAACCTTATTTGTTAATCAAAAATGGTGAATAACTCACCACAGGTTAATGAGAAGGGTGTGCTTGAAAGGATGCACATAACTCTGCTACGTTGGATTGTATTGGATAGAGTCTCAGTCTTAAATCATTTTCCACACAGTCTATATTTCGTTTTCATGCTAGCGAGGGCCAAGAAGCCACTCTCACATAGGTACGTGGTTGCAAAGGGCATCAGTGTCTTCACAGCACGATTTGCCAAGGCAGAATACTCYGAGTGCAGCCCAATCCAGAAATCTGGCAGTGGCTTCTGATTAAATTCAAATTTTTGCAATTATAACGAGGCTCTCTTGTTCAGATATCGGTAAGTGGACCGGAGGCAGGGCATGAAAGGGATAACAAATCCAGTTGTTTGTGTCGTCCGTTTTTGGAAAGTACTTGTGTAATTGCACACCCAGCTCATTCAGGTGCTTCGCTATATCACATTTGACATTGTCCATAAGCTTGAGTTCATTTGCACACAAAAAAATCATACAATGACAGAAAGAGCTGTATTTTGTCCTTGCTAATGCAGACAGAAAAGAGCTCCAACTTCTTAATCATAGGCTTGTCATCATGCAAGCGGTCAGACAAGTGAAAATTATAGTCAGCGAATTAAACTTTAAGCTTGTCTCTCAATTTAAAAAAAACATGTCAATACTTTGCCCCTTGATAACCAGCGCACTTCTGTATGTTGTAAAAAACACTGCCCATATAAATTCATGATGCAGAAAATAGACAAGAGTTCAGGGGCCTTGCTTTAACAAAGTTAATCATTTTCACTGTAGTGTCCAAAATGTMTTTCAAGCTGTCAGGCATTCCCTTGGCAGCAAGAGCCTCTCGGTGGATGCTGCAGTGTACCCAAGTGGCTTCGGGAGCAACTGCTTGCACACGCGTTACCACTCCACTATGTCTCCCTGTCATGGCTTTTGCGCCATCATTACAGATACAAACACATCTTGACCACCAAAGTCCATTTGATGTCACAAAGCTGTCCAGTACTTTAAAAATATTCTCTCATGTTGTYCCGGTTTCCAGTGGTTTGCAGAAGAGGATGTCTTCCTTAATTGACCCCCCATAAACATAACGGACATATACCAGGAACTGTGCCAGGCCCGCCACGTCTGTTGACTCATCCAGCTGTAACGCACTGGCTTGTATGCGAAGCAGTAATTGTTTCAAAACATCTCCTGCCATGTCACTGATGCGTTGTGAAACAGTGTTGTTTGATTAAGTAATTGTCTGTATAGTTTTTGTTGGCTTTTTCCACCAGCATTGTCCCAGSCATATCTGTGGCAGCAGGAAGAATTAAGTCCTCCACAATAATATGGGTCTTGCATATCCTAGCCACTCGGTAGCTCACCATATAAGATGCTTCTAGCCCCTTCTTATTAATGATATCTGTTGCTTTTATACATGTCTTACTCCTCGAAAGTTGTCTTTATTCTTGCTCAAAAAACTCCCGTGGMTTATTTTTCAAATTGTCATGTTTCGTTTCTAAATGTCTGCGCAAGAGTGAAGGTTTCCCGCGAGTGAGTAACAGTTTATGTGATTGGATGCTAATGATTTGACTAGGCTACCTGTATTTGACATTGTGCTGTTATTTCCTTGAACAGTAGATGGTTTAATTTTGTTTTTGGCAGTGAAACGAGGATACTCAGGCGAGAAAAAACTCACCCAAATGTATATCTCGTTGGAAAATATAAATGTACTGTTTGAAAATGTGAAGAAAAATGTTAAAATATCAAATTTTAAATATGAATAACATTTTTATTTGGCGTACCCCTGAGGGCATTGCGCGTACCTACCCCAGTTTGGGAATACCTGCTCTACACTGATTAAAGTGGATTTAACAAGTGACGTCAATAAGGGATAATAGCTTCCACCTGGATTCACCTGGTCAGTCTATGTCAAGGAAAGAGCAGGTGTTCTTAATGTTTTATATACTCAGTGTATAATATTTATTGTGTACTAACAGTGTCTGTGGACTCAGTGTAGTACTCCAATTTAAGGACCATTCACCAGACGCATTCCCCAATTAGAATAATGTAAATAAATGGTCTAAATAACAGAATTATACAATAACTTGTTTGAGGAAAAACACCATTGCCCATGATACAGCAAGCAATGCACATGTTCACTGTGGTATGTCTAAACCATTTCCTTTACAACCATAGACATAATGTTAATCCACATTGAGGACACTSTGGGACATACTGTATTCAATGATCAGACTGATATTTTGGGATGTGGAAACCACAAAGGGTAGAATTTGGCCATCATGTCCTGCTCTAGGTCTCCACCCTCAATTTTCCACTGTGTACATTTACATATGAAGATGGAAAGAGAATGTTTGGTGTGTAAACAACCATATGCATGTCAGAGATTGTCACAAACGTGGTACAGAGCTGACCAAGGCGCAGCGTGAGTTCCACATGTTTTTAATTCACAGTGAAACAACAAAACATCCAAAGAACGTCAAATACAGCGCACACATAGGCACTAACTGAAATAATATCCCACAAAGCAGGTGGGAGAAAGGGCTTCCTAAATATGATCCCCAATTAGAGGCAACGATTACCAGCTGCCTCTAATTGGGAACCATACAACTCACCAACATAGAAATAACATGACTAGAACACCCCCCCTAGTCACGCTCTGACCTAAACACCATAGAGAACCAAGGGCTCTCTATGGTCAGGGCGTGACAGAGTTTTCTACTGCAGTTACTGTGTATAATTTCAACAAACAAGTCAGCACAGCTTTCAAATCTTGGACATGGCTGAAAATAAAAGTGTTAATTGCTCTATATTAATAAGGAAAGACTAATTTATGTTGAAAACGAATTGTTCAAAAATAAAAACCGATTGCGTATAGAACACCAAATACGGTGTAGTTCTACAACCACTGAGTTTGCTTTGACATCAAGTATACCTCCGGTTAAAATCCAGCATCAGCAAATACAGAGAGTCGTGTTGTGAATAGTCTTTRCCATGTGTAAATGAGCTAGAAGGAAGGAGACATGTATCTATTTCTGTCACAATTAAGTCATTTAGGCTAATCATAAGTGCACGTATTTCTTTATGCTCATAGTTTTKGGGAAAAGTGCCCAGAAGCAGAAGTCTGACATACATCTGGCAAGAGKTTTGACCACACTTTCAGTTAACGCCAGTGTTTTCACCTGGACGGAGGGCMTTTTACTCTTGCACTTTTTATTAGGCCTAAGTGTGTTTCAATATGGTCAAGTTTCAAACCTGGCCTGGATGAGCTCTATGTGTGTTTTAGGTCTTGTGCAAGTATCCCTCCTTGGTGGGTTCTGTTTAACACTGATTCTAGTTAAGCTGGCTGTGTTAGGCTGTGTCTGATGACCACTGGGTGTACCCTGCAAGGGGGTCACTCTGGGACCGTGTCCACTCCCCTCCTTTCAGAGACACCTCCTGGAATAATGCTAATGTTGTTTTGAATGCTTGTGCAACCCAACAAATGTTTTTTTCATCTTTGATGTCCCTCGACAGTTTTTTAAAAACAACTTCTACATAAGCAACAAAGTACCCTGGGGTATGGGTCTCACTATGATAAAAAAAATAAAAGTATATATGTAAGGACAGATACTGCTTCAATATTGGAGTTAACTGGAGTACAATGACTTTTCCTCCCGCTGTTACTGGCCTGTGTATGCAATCTGGTGCTATGTTACACGTGTGTGTCTGGGCAGGCGACAGCTCCCCTCGAGTGTGGCCCTGGATCTTTAAATGGCCCAGAGCAGACGGTCATTTCACACATGAGGGAACAGRATGGATGCAAAAAATCAACAGCTATAGAGCAACGTATGGTTAGGAACCAGACATCGGTCTCCCATTATACATATCCACACCACAGACAAAATGAGGAGGAAAAACAACAACATTTACTTCTTGTGCTTTTCTAAATGTAAAGGCACTCGGGATCTGAAAATGCAACTGTTTAGTTTTAGTGTGTGCATGCGCCTTTATTGTTGTAGGCTAATTTCTGCTAATATCTTTACAATCCGTATATTAGATTAGTTGTATAGAATCATGTTCTCTATGAGCTGTCAGAGATCTGAGGTGCAAATCCAGTTCTCAGTCATTGTGCTATTAGAAGCTATTTTTAATGGCTCTACTTTATTTTATCATTCTTCTGCAGAATTTGTTCCAATATATTTCCAAATCACAGGATTGGTTGGTGGCACCTTAATTGCGGAGGACTGGCTCGTGGTAATGGCTGGGGAAGAATAAGTGGAACGGTTTCAAACACATGGTGTCTATGTGTTTGATGCCATTCCATTCACTCTGTCCTACACTCGGCAGCCTCCACTGTTCCAAAACAATTCCAATCACATATTTGAACTGTTACAGGGAAAGGGACTATTACTGTAGTTTCCAATTTGGTAACAGCAGGKAGTTAAATAAAGGTTAAATATATATATATTTTAAATAAAATAATAAAACCCATGCGGAAGCCATGTGAAGAATGAATATATGATGGTATGCATCCTACCCATTTTTAGACATTTAGCCACCAATTACTGCATCATGTCTCTTATGATGAATTGCTCTGTCTCTTAGTGATCACTGAAAGACAAGGCAAATYTTAATAGCATTAATGGTGAGGTACAAGAAAACCTAGGATTGAACCTTCTTCTACTATCTACTATCCCTGACAGAACTAATGCTATAGCTGAGCACAGTAAGTACGTTAATAAATAGCCTTAAGGATGATCAAAACACATCTATTTTTTCCTTCTAAGGCAACTCTGTAATTTCCATAGCTTTCTTTAACTTTGGGTTTGGGGAAGTGGCACTCTGGGAAATGTGTAGTGTGACCCACTGGAGACCCACCCAGTCCTCCCGTCTCGAGACATATTATGCTTTATCATGTATGCCACATCTGGTGGGTTGATCTCAAGGGCTCAGTATCGAAGAACTGGTTTTCTCTGTCCATGTTGAGGTGATCTACTGTAAATCAGTTTGAAACACTTAGGTATATTATTATTTGAATATTGGCTAATCTCACAAGACATGCACAGCACGATGGTGCTAGTCAGGGAGGGAGTTGTAAAATGGAACTCAAAAGGTTAAGCAATGAATATAACTATTGACGATAGAGAGAATTAACATCCTTCCATATGGAGTGAAAAATAATTCCGTGGCAATGTGGGTTGTATTTGAGGTGTACTCCCACTAATGGACCATGTTTATCTCTTCGGAGATCATGCCAGGATAAATTGTGCAAAAATAGAAATAGCTGTGATAAACAAATAGTTTTAGTTCCCTCCGTGTCCTGAAGTCAGCCATAAATCTGTTTATCAGCTACTTAAGTGATATTAGCTTAATGGTCTGTACTGTACATGTAATGGCTCCATTTTAYACAAGAATAAGGCTTGGTTTATGGCAAATGACACCTACTGGCACCCTACCTGTTTTGCACAGGGCCCTCCATTGTTTGTTTTATCAGATTCTGYACCTTAACCCATCAGTTCCTTTCCATTCAGAAGTCGTTGAGAGTCAGAGAATCTACAATGAGTAATTTTGAAAGCAACAGAACCATTCAACAGGGCCATTCCTGAGGCAATGGGATTCACCTGGGTCCTAAATTGTCAGACGTGTTTCATGTCCACTTCTCATCTCTAGCTCATTGGGGTTTCTGCACAGCAGAATCTCCAGTATTGAATCAACACTGATAGTTTTAAACTCTAGGCCAATGTGTATATGGGTCCACACGTTGCAGTGTTAAATTAACACTGCGCTTGGTGCTAACGCTGTTACACTTTGTCAGTGTTAGGCAATAACACCTCATATAGTACTTTTAACCATTATGACAAGGTTGCTCAATGTTGGGTTAAGGACGTTACAATATTATTTACAACTCTTTATTGTCACATGTTCTTATATCAGCATTTACAAAGAACTGTCAATGGACATGCTCAAACTTGAATCTTCTACCTCTTTGTGTGGATATCCCGGAAGACGAGACACTTTGTTACTCATTGCTGCCTTTCACAGTTTGGAAAGTGCATTACACATTTGTTCACAATAAAAGGGAAAAGGGAAATGGGGAAAAAAGGAAATTGCACTGCCATCTAACCCTATATATATACAGTACCAGTCAAAAGTTTGGAGACACCTACTCATTCCTGGGTTATTCTTAATTTTTTACTATTTTCTCCATTGTAGAATAATAGTGAAGACATCAAAACTATGAAATAACACATACAGTGGTCCGTCCTTTAAAAGTTGCAGCGTACTGCAGCACAGCTTGCATGGCCAACCACTGGTACCATTACTGCTAGTTAGTGCTAGTTTGACCACCAGAAGGCATCTTTGAGAAGCACTTGATAGCCTTCAATAGTGGCTGTACTAGAGAATTTAAAACCTTTTTTGTAAGAACATAGTATATGGGACTGATTTTAAGAAATTTTGCTTAATGAATTTGATTAATATTATGGTGTTCCTATTCCAAGAAAAACTGAAAAACCCTCAGGGTTTCCGTTAAGATGGAATGGAAAATATGGCGCTGTACAAAGTGACAGTCGGGAYTAGGCTACAGTACTAAGAGCATAACATTTCCACACACTRATTGTATAATTGTAGTCTAACCAATACCCAAAAGGAGATTCATCAAGACCAGTCCCCATGCTTGTCTCAGAGCAGCGCAAAACAGTGCTAAAATAGTGACCACAGCGGGTAGGCAATTGCTTCAAATCCTATTGCTCCTAACTTCACTATAGTCACTATAATATATAGTCACTACTGTAGGTCACTATAAGACCTACAGAACTTTTAACAGCACATTACTCAACACTGGTGAGACTCATGTCACCTACGGTAGGCCTACAGTATATCGAAAAATATATTTTCAATGACGTGACCGCCGATAATTACATATGGGTCTCCCGGTGGCGGCCAGCACTGGTATCGAACCTGTCGCAAAGAATTTTGCACTGCGATGCAGTGTCTTCGGAAGGGCTATTTAAATACTGTACATGGTGTCCAGGTCAGGATAACCAAAACATTTCTTTATTAAAGGCTATCAGAAATAATGTTGGTACTTATTTATTTTGCTACAAAGCCATGAATGACTGAGTCACTCAGCTGTATGTAGGTGCCGGGCTATATGACTACGCCATCAACTTGATAATATATAACGATATTTTGGAGATTATTTTGTTTACAAAAAATTGATGTCAATTAGCCTATCAGAAGCTTCTAAAGCCATGACATAATTTTCTGGAATTTTACAAGTTGTTTAAAGGCACAGTCAACTTAGTGTATGTAAACTTCTGACCCACTGGAATTGTGATACAGTGAATTATAAGTGAAATAATCTGCCTGTAAACAATTGTTGGAAAAATGACTTGTGTCATGCACAAAGTAGATGTCCTAACCGACTTGCCAAAACTATAGTTTGTTCACAAGAAATGTGTGGAGTGGTTGAAAAACGAGTTTTAATGACTCCAGCCTAAGTGCATGGTAACTTCCGACTTCAACTGTACCTGCTAATAGCCATAATGACTCTGTGACCGTGTATGTTTGAAAGAGTATTTTCCAGTAAGCAMCAATTTGTTTCAAAAAAACAACTTTGTTCCAATATTTTTGTAATTCAGTGATATTTATTCCCAAAGTAATTCGTTATGGATACATAACTAAATAAACATATGCATTTTGAAAGAGTATTTTAATCATTTTTAATCATCAAATAAAGATGCTGATAAAGAAATACAGTACTGTACAGTATATGGTTTTACATTTGGATATACATGTTTATTAGGCTACTGTGCAGTCTGACAAGTAAACATAGCCTASAGTACATACTGTAGTAAACATGGGAAAGAGCCTAATTCCTTACATAAGGGAGAGCAGTCGGTGACCTCAAGAACTCATTAACTCTGCCTTTAATGCTTTTTCGGGTTGCATCAGTCATGGACAGAAACTTCTGAGACACAGTATCAATGATGAACACCTGGAGGTTCACTGGTAAKCTACATTTGCCTTGGTCAAGTTCTGTTGTCAGAAGAGAAATGGAAATGTCAGGGTGAACCGACGACCTGACAAACCCGCCAGGTACGTTAACTTTGCCTGTTGGAGGTGGAGTTCCAGAGCTCACAGGTGTGCCTGGCATGGATTGTGACTCCATCTCGTTCCTCGCCCTCTTCAACGGGTCATTCTCCGCCTGACTTTCCCCCAATGCCAACCGATGGTTGGATGGTTGTCGTCATGGTTGTATGCTCTGCAAAAACACATTCAGTACACAATCATTTAAAAATATATTTTTTTTATTTAACGTTTATTTAATTATCAATTTTATTACACATTATGCCTACACATTGATAGGCTATACACATTTTTTTTATGAAAATGCACTGAAACCAAAATACCTTTAGTTTTGGTGATCCTCTCCGCTCCGGCTCATTTTCAAGTCCTCTGGTGGTTACAGTCCTACCCTGGAACGGGTAGCACCATAGAAAGAAGCTGGCTTGATGAAAACTATGTCCACTATGTCTGTCCTGTTTGGTCACAATGTCATTTTTTTTTTAGACAAACAGCTAGTTTTTGAATGGAAACTGTGTTAATGGTGGAGTTTGGGGCGCAAGGCACTACAGAGGGTAGTGCGTACGGCCCAGTACATCACCGGGGCTAAGCTGCCTGCCATCCAGGACCAGAGGAAGGCCCTAAAAATTGTCAAAGACCCCAGCCACCCCAGTCATAGACTGTTCTCTCTACTACCGCATGGCAAGCGGTACCGGAGTGCCAAGTCTAGGACAAAAAGGCTTCTCAACAGTTTTTACCCCCAAGCCATAAGACTCCTGAACAGGTGAACAAATGGCTACCCAGACTATTTGCATTGTGTGCCCCCCCAAAACCCCCTTTTTACGCCGCTGCTACTCTCTGATTATCATATATGCATAGTCACTCATACATTCATGTACATACTACCTCAATTGGGCCRACCAAYCAGTGCTCCCGCACAGTAAGAGAAAAATATTCCTAACATTTCCACGTCCTAACTGTAGTCTAAGTTTCTCTTAGAATAAAAACCTTTGTGTAACAAGTTTTAGTAATTAATACTGAAGTCATGCACAATTATCAGTTTCTTTTTGGTTTGTCACCCATTTATTGTCAGTTAGAGACATAGTAGCGCCTTGGGACCCAAAAACACAATCAGTGCTCTAACTMCCCCTTGTGCTGGTCTGGAGCAATGAAGCAGTGACGCAGGGTACCGTACTAAACCACAAATTACCACAGGTAATCACAACCTTTTAGTGGAGCAACCACTGTATGGAATCATGTAGTAACCAAAAATGTGTTAAACAAATGAAAATATAAAGTAGCCACCCTTTGCCTTGATGACAGCTTTGCAAGCTCTTGGCATTCTGTCAACCAGCTTCATGAGGTGTGCATTTCAATTAACAGGTGTGCCTTCTTAAAAGTTAATTTGTGGAATTCCTTTCCTTCTTAATGCGTTTGAGCCAATCAGTTGTGTTGTGACCAGGTAGGGGTGGTTTACAGGTGATAGCCCTATTTGGTAAAAGACCATGTCCATATTATGTTAAGAACAGCTCAAATATGCTAAGAGAAACGACAGTCTATAATTACTTTAAGACATGAAGGTCAGTCAATCTGGAAAATTTCCAGAACTTTGAAAGTTTCCTAAAGTGCAGTTGCAAAAACCCTCAAGTGCTATGATGAAACTGGCTCTCATGAGGACCGCCACAGGAAAGACCCTGAGTTACCTCTGCTGCTGAGGATAGGTTCATTGGAGTTACCAGCCTCAGAAATTGCAGGCCAAATAAATAGGAAAAATGCCAAGGGGGTGAAAACTTTTGCATAATAAAACTCTCACACTCAACTGGTTATTAACACTAACACTGGCTTTATTTTGCACAAATGAGTGTTAAATTAACACTTACGGAGTAACAACTGATGTGTGGGAAGAGGTCCAAATACAGGTGCTGACTCTATGGAAACCTTTACTGAGAAGGAAACTGTTACTGAGAGAGGAAACTCTGCAAGGCTCAAGTCTCTTTCAGTCCCTGGTAGAGTTACAGAATTTACTTGAAGTAAACTCAAATGGAGAATATTATTCATTAGCAATAGACAAACATCATCAATAATAGATTTCAGTTTTTTTCTAATGAGATATCTTAACAATTTTAGACAAGTGACTATGGTTGGATTAAGGTCGTCGGATTTGTGAACAGTAGGCCTATCATTCCCACAGATAACTGCCTGTCTGTGTCATGTGTTCATTTTTATTATTGTTCAGTGTTCATTTACAAAAGAGACTAGTCTCAATAAGACTTTCATGTTGAAATAAGGGYAAATCAAATAATTTTGAGGTAGACATCAATCAGAAGTGACGAGGGTGCTGTAAAATATCTGAAACTAATGCTATCAGGATAAACATGTCTGCTTGACCGCTAAACCACAGCTAGATTTTAACCTTAATCTCAGACTGAGCCTCATCTGGAATTTGACATCACTGATTACAAGGCAAACACTGTCTGAGTTACTGTACCATGAGAAACGTTCAAATGTAGCAACACACATAATTAGACATTTTGCGCCAATATTTTCGACAGATGATCACACCCATTACCACAGTAGAAAGACTGTAGAGCTATAAAAGGTTTTTAAAACCCAAATGTATACTAGCAGTGTACAAAAGGGAGGGGGGAGTCTCTGACAAAGCCGATGACTGAGGCGGTGTATTCCTCAATGCCGTTGGATGAATCCCGGAACATGTTCCAGTCTGTGCTAGCAAAACAGTCCTGTAGTGTAGCATCCACATCATCTGACCATTTCCGTATTGAGCGAGTCACTGGTACTCCCTGCTTTAGTTTTTGCTTGTAAGCAAGAATCAGGTCAGATTATGGTCAGATTTGCCAAATGGAGGGCGGGRGAGAGCTTGAATGCATCTCTGTGTGTGGAGTAAAGGTGATCTAGGATTTATTTTTCCCTGGTTGCACATGTGACATGCTGGTAAAAATTWGGTAAAACTGATTTTAGTTTTCCTGCATTAAAGTCCCAGGCCACTAGGAGCGCCGCTTCTGGATGAGCATTTTCTTCTTTGCTTATGGCCTTATAGAGTTGGTTGAGAGCGGTCTTAGTGCCAGCTTCGTTTTGTGGTGGTAAATAGCCATCTACGAATAATACAGATGAGAACTCTCTTGGTAGATAATGTGGTCTACAGCTTATCATAAGGTACTTAACCTCAGGCGAGCAATACCTCAAGACTTCTTTGATTAGATATCGCGCACCAGCTCTTATTGTCAAAAAGACATCCTCGTCTTACWCTGTTCTGCCGGTGCATGGAAAATCCCGCTAGCTCTATATTGTCCAGTCAACGAAGAATATTAATGTTCCTCATTCATTCTTGCGCACAATGAGCGGCTTCATGCCGGCTGGGGTAGTAATTGTATAGATCACAATGGCTGGAATGTGGTGTTGAGGAACTGGGAAATTCTGACTGACGAGTTCATAAACTGGCTTAGCTAAGCACTTAAAACATAAAGTGGATAGCAGAGAACATGCCTACCATTTACCCTCAATTCTAGGACAGACAAGAGTTTTAGAAACTGTTATTCGGCCCCATCGCATTGCAGTGCTTGAGGTGTCACTACAGACCTGGTTCGATCCCAGGCTGTGTCACAACCGGCCGTTAGCGGGAATCCCATAGGGCGGTGCACAATTTGCCCACAGTCGTCTGGGTTAGTGAAGGGTTTGGCCAGTGGGGGGGGCTTTATTTGGCTCATTGCGCTTTAGCTTCTCCTTGTGGCGGGCTGGGCGCCTGCAGGCTGACTTCAGTCGTTGAACGGTGTTTCCTACAACACATTGGTGCAGCTGGCTTCCGGATTAAGCGGGCGGGTATTAAGAAGTGTGGTTTGGCAGGTCATGTTTCGGAGGACGCATGATTCAAACTTCACCTCTCCCGAGCCCTTTGGGGAGTTGCAGCAATGAGACAAGATCAAAAAAGGGGGTAAACGCAACAACAACAAAAACGTTGTCTTAACTTTTATTGTTTAGGATGAATTGGTCTTGATATCAGTCTTGGGTCTTGGAGTCTTCTTTCTCCACATGTAAACCCATTTAGGTCTTGTCACAATCTCGGTACATTGGGACTTGATCTGGGTTAGGTCTAACATACAGTATGGGTGTTGGTTTGGGTAAGGTCCAACCTCCCTATCAGACTTGCAGTGATCATCAGCAACCTAGATACCAGTGACCACTTATTTTCAATGGAAGGAGACATGAGGAGACACACAGAGTTTATGTACGTTTCACTGATGCGACAGTGTGAGAGCCAATCGAGGGAGTGTAGCTCTCACTAGCATGCTTTGACATTGGCTAACAACCAACTGCCGTCATGCATGCTGTTTGAAGAATACACCCGCTAGGCGAGATCTCGACGACTTGATCACTGATCATCTCAGCAAGTGTGAATCAGGTGTAAAAAGTTGGCCTAAGTGGCACTTCCACTTGCAAAAACACTCACACAGTAGGAGATGTGTTCAGACAGCAGGAGATGTGTTCTGACAGAAGGAGATGCGTTTAGAACAGTAAAGGTGGAGGTAATAGCTCTTATTTTATAATTTTGCTTCGCCTTGACTTTTCATTGTGAAAAAGATGTATGACATTATGATTTTCCAACAACTTCCCCTATGCCAAAGTCAACATCGTTGTGCAATACACAATACAATAGTTGCTTTTGAGCTGTTCCATTATATCCTCATAGAATCCCATTACTGTGGAAGAAGCATTTACAGTATACTCAGCAGTCAGGCATTGAGCATGTCATTGTGTGTGTAATAGGGCTATGTTGTTTTTAATAGTATATTGAAAGTATGGCTAAGACAGTCTCACCTAAAGATGACCATTTGTCAGATAACTTTAGCAGTATGGTTTCCGTATAGTGGTTGTTCAAAAGAAACAATCAAGACACACTGTACTAAGGACAGTTTTCCAATGCCTCAATTTTTTGGCCACGTGAGACACGAAACATGCAGACAACTCTAGAGCTCTACAAAAGCCCCCTTCTTTGCAACTGTTCAAAATATCTTGCACAAATGAAGAGCTTGCTCAAACCAAAACCCCTAAACMAACAGACCCCGAAGCTGACCACCGTGATTGTGCAAACCCGTTTGAATGAATCCACCACTATAAGTATWATTTTTTTCTTGATTCATTTTAAGTTGACCTTCTCTCCATGAATGGCCAGTAGCAGATTCAGTTGCGGMCAACTTGTTTGCACATTCTTAGATACATTTTTCTGTCTTTTCAGATATTCAAACACATGGTTTGTTCTTCAGAGAAATCAATTTATCACTCAAACTTCTATGAATGGTTAAAAATCCTTACAATTGTCACAGGTACACAGTACGAAAGGGTCCGAAGAATAACACATGAARGTATTATACAACAAATTAACACATGTCGGTAAGACTTGCTATACACTGTCATAACAACCCATAAGTAGTTATAACATCCTTATAATACAGTACTATGAAGCATTATAAGACCGAAGTCCAGAATGCATCATAACCCTACTTTGGTGAGCTGACCACATGCCTTGGCTGCTATGATGTTGAACCCAAAAGTTGCACCCTTRGGAAGGTTTCACATAACATGGTGACTGATAATGTTCACGAACTTGGAGAGTGCATCGATGCACTTCTTGAAAAGTAACCACCCGGTGCGACATCGGGAGGAGACCAATGGTGGCAATGAGTGGGAAACACCTCTCACCTCMCTTGCTCACATTGTATATAGACTTATTTTTCTACTGTATTATTGACTGTATGTTTGTTTTACTCCATGTGTAACTCTGTGTTGTTGTATGTGTCGAACTGCTTTGCTTTATCTTGGCCAGGTCGCAATTGTAAATGAGAACTTGTTCTCAACTTGCCTACCTGGTTAAATAAAGGTGGGAAAAAAAACAACAACAAAAACAGCACAGTCAGTGTTTTCTCTGATCAAGTGTCAAACTTGTTCGTATAAATAAACATTTCGCCAGGCATAGTTATACTTTTGACTCGTCTGTCCATGATCATTCAGTTGTTTCCAGGTGCTTTTTGTCAAGCTTTAGTCAACTTTTTGGATGAGATTATGGAATGGTATCCATTTAGGGATGTTTGTCTTTGGGACCCTGGAATTTCGCTACCAATCAGTCACATGGTAGTGTGATGGTTTGGGCATGCTGTACTGCCTCAGGACCTAGACGACTTTCCTCAACAGAAGGAACTATGAATTCCGCTCTGAATCAGAGAATTCTACAGGAGAATGTCAGACCATCCGTCTGTGAGCTGAAGCTGAAGCGCAACTGGTTCATGCAGCAACACGATGATCCAAAACACACAATCAAGTCTACATGAAAAATGTTAAAAATCAACTCATTTGAAGTATTTGAATGGCCTTGTCAAATTCCAGACCTAATCCCAATTAAGATGTTGTGGCAGGATTTGAAATGAGCAGTTCATGATTGAAAACCCACAATTGTAAGAGTGGGCCAACATTCCTCCACAGCGATGTGAGAGACTGATCAAGAACTACAGGAAGCATTTGGTTGCAGTCATTGCAGTTAAAGGTGGCACAACCAGTTATTGAGTGTAATTGGGCAATTATTTTTTCACACAGGGGCATTGGGTGTTGCATAACTTTGTTAATTACATAAATAAAATAAGTATATGCAGTTTTTTGTAATCTCAGGTTCCCTTTATCTAATACAGAGGTTTTGGTTGAAGATCTGATAACGTTCAGTATAAAAACAAATCTAAAATGGTGCAAATTCTTTTCCCCGGCACTGTATATAGATGGGGTATGATGCATAACGCACTTTAGTCTCATAATGCATCATAACGATGTGTTGTCAGGATTTCAGAACTACTTAAGAGACGTTATGACCGCAACTGTTATAATGTGCTATAAGTGTATCCTATATGTGCATTATAGTCGTGTGCCTCATAGAAAGTGTGAGGTTTTCAACACCACAAGCAGTGTCAACTTCTCCAATGTGTCCACAGCCTCCAATGTTGAACCACCAAGTCCTACAAACCACATAGGGTCCAGCCTCTTTCCTAGTACTGTACACTGTCATACACTATTTCCTGACTGGTTTCATATGACAGTGGATCTGTGTACAGTATGAAAGATATGTGAATTGTGTGGGCAAGGTTATTTTATAGCACCCATAATTTGAGACAGACATGCCTGGTCTCAAATACAACAGCACTTCTCTCTCGGTGACTCATTATGGTGCAATGCATAGTCTCAATTCTAGAGAGAAGGGTGAACAGGATCGGTGACAAGTGTCTCGTCTAAACTTCCTGTCTGTCCCGTCACATATATTTGGAGCTACAGGAAATGGAGAAGTATATCCATTTGAAGCATCAGTGTTTAGATAGTAAAGTCAAATCAATTATGGTAAACATAAATGGTACCATACGAATGATACTTCATGGTCCTTTTTGTACAATTGATGAATAGCAGGCAAAAAATGATGTCATTATGAGTTTAATGGAACTGACCCATAAATAGAATTTCATGTGGGTTTGACATCGTGGTTCATTCTGCATTGTCTAAAATGGCACTCCAGTCTGCTATGGCATTGGCTTTCACACTGACAGCTGCATGCTGGTGTTCTCTCACACTTTGACAGGTTTGTCAAGTTTTTGTGAAATTGCAGAAATTATCCCATGCAGACAGCTAAACCTGCAATTGTCGTAGGCTTTCTGTCTTTGATTATTTATTATCCTTAAATACAGGACTCCACCACCAACACTTAAGTGCTGAAAAACCCATTAAGATGGCTTTATTTAACTTTGATAACCTTCAATTATTTCACAATAAGCATTCATTTCTGCCTCACATTCCGTCATTAAGACTGTCTTCTATTTGATTGGGAATTCCTGAAGACAATCCACAGGAGAGTAGAATTCAAAAACATAAATGGTAATTGTTTTACAAGATCATGAATTGGAAGTAATATTTCATATGGAAAGTGCATTCTTGATTACATATATTCTTGGTTACAATACATTGTCAAGAACACTGTATAAAGAAAATACTATATACAAAAGTATGTGGACACCCCTTCAAATTAGTGAATTTGGCTTTTTCAGCCACACCCGCTGCTGACAGGTATATGAAATCGAGCACACAGCCATGCAATCTCCATAGACAAACGTTGGCAGTAGAATGGCCTTACTGAAGAGCTCAGTGGCTTTCAACATGGCACCGTCATAGGATGCCACCTTTCCAACGAGTCACTTTGTCAAATTTCTGCCCTGCTAGAGCTTCCCCGGTCAACTGTAAGTGCTGTTATTGTGAAGTGAAAACGTCTAGGAGCAACAACGGCACAGTCACGAAGTGGTAAGCCACACAGGCTCACAGAAAGGGACCGGCGAGTCCTGAAGCGTGTAGCGCGTAAAACTTGTCTGTCCTCAGTTGCAACACTCATTACCGAGTTCCAAACTGCCTCTGGAAGCAACTTCAGCATAAGAACTGTTCGTTGGGAGCTTCATGAAATGGGTTTCCATGTCCGTGCAGCCACACACAAGCCTAAGATCACCATGCGTAATTCCAAGCATCAGGGTGGTGTAAAGCTCGCCGCCATTGGACTCTGGAGCGGTGGAAGAGCATTATCTGGAGTGTTGAATCATGCTTCACCATCTGGCTGTCCGACGGACGAATCTGAGTTTGGCAGATGCCAGGAGAATGCTACCTGCCAGAATCTGAAATATTAAGCTACAGCCTTCAATGACATTCTAGACTATTCTGTGTTTCCAACTTTGTGGCAACAATTTGGGGAAGGCCCTTTCCTGTTTCAGCATAACATTGCCTCCATGCACAAAGTGAGGTCCATACAGAAATGGTTTGTCGAGATCGGTGTGGAAGAACTTGACTGGCCTGCACAGAGTTCTGACATCAACCCCCATCGAACACCTTTGGGATGAATTGGAACGCAGACTGTGAGTCAGGCCTCACTAATGCTATTGTGGCTGAATGGAAGTAAGTTCCCGCAGCAATGTTCCAACATCTAGTGGAAAGCCTTCCCAGAAGAATGGAGGCTATTATAGCAGCAAAGGGGGGACAAACTCCATATTAATACCCATGATTTTGGAATGAGAAGTTTGACGAGCAGGTGTCCACATACTTATGGTCATATAGTGTATCTATAAATGTCATTTCAAACTCAATCACCTTTTAAGTTTTTCTTCTGGTAGCAGTAACAAAGGATTTGGCCATATAAACCATATAAATAGTAGCTTAACCATATAAGTAAAATCACTATTTCAATAAGAATAACACTTTCAACATAACAATCAAATGGTTCAAGAGCTCACATATTCTAGTTATTAAATAACACATTACATTTAAATGAATTACCAATTAAAACACAATGTTTTGTGATAACTAGGAATTTTCCTTTTGGTGTTTTGGTCCCTGTTTTAGCAAACACCACTCCTCTGGACCGTTCCCCTTCCGTATCCATTTGGGGATGTTTGTCTTTGGGACCCTGTAATTTCACTACCAATCAGTCACATGGGCCCCCATCAACCCTTCCATTCATAACTCTCAAAGTAGTTCTTAGTGGTACAATGAGTATATTGAAACGTTAAATCCGTATCCTAACCATGATGGGATATCTTTAGCCTTAGCTCACGTGCTGGGTTTGGCCTCACTTACATCAACTGCCAAATATATTATCCTCCTGGGTCCAGTCAGCAGGAGGATAAACCAGAAACATCAGTTCTTCAGGCGCACAAAAACATACGAAATGGGAAACCTTTTGTCCAGACACTGTTATTATCCCACAAGTTGAAACACTGCTAGGAATTCAATGTTAAAAGTGGTCCTAAACCCCCTTCTGTGTGTTACAACAAAAAAGAGACCAAGGATTTCCTTAGGACAGTGTCCAGTAAGGTCATGAGAGAATTTGCCAAGTCACGACTACAAGTCACGCTGATACAACAGCGTCCACTCTTCTGGGAAGGCTTTCCAATAGATGCTGGAACATTGGGGAAGGCTTTCCAATAGATGTTGGAACATTGCTGCGGGGACTTTCTTCCGTTCAGCCACAAGAGCATTAGTGAGGTCGGGCACTGATGTTGGGCGATTAGGCCTGGCTCGCAGTCAGCGTTCCAATTCATTCCAAAGGTGTTCGATGGGGGTAAGGTCAGGGTTCTGTGCAGGCTAGTCAAGTTCTTCCACACCAATCTCGACAAACCATTTCTGTATGGACCTCACTTTGTGCACGCTGAAACAGGAAAGGGCCTTCCACAAACTGTTGCCACAAAGTTGGAAGCACTGAATCATCTAGAATGTCATTGTATGCTGGAGTTTAAGATTCCCTTCACTGGAACTAAGGGGCCTAGTCTGAAACAAGAAAAACAGCCTCATATTATTCCTTCCCCTCCAAACTTTACAGTTGGCACTATGCATTGGGGCAGGTAGCATTCTCCAGGCATACGCCAATTCCAGATTAGTCTGTTGGACTGCCAGATGGTGATGCGGGATTCATCACTCCAGAGAACGTGTTTCCACTGCTCAAGAGTCCAATGGCGGCGAGCTTTACACCACTCCAGCCGACGCTTGGCACTGTGCATGGTGATCTTAGGCTTGTGTATGGCTGCTCGGCCATGGAAACCAATTTTATTAAAGCTCCTGACAAACAGTTATTGTGGTGAAGTTGCTTCCAGAGGCCGTTTGGAACTCAGTAGTGAGTGTTGCAACCGAGGAAAGATGATTTTTACGCACTTCAGCACTCGGCAGTCCCATTCTGTGAGCTTGTGTGGACTACCACTTTGCGGCTGAGCCGTTGTTGCTCCTAGACGTTTCCACTTCACAATAACATAACTTACAGTTGACCAGGGCTGCTCTAGCAGGGCAGAAATTTGACAAACTGACTAGTTGGAAAGGTGGCATCCTATGACGGTGCCACGTTGAAAGTCACTGAGCTCTTCAGTAAGGCCATTCTACTTCCAATGTTTGTCTATGGCGATTGCATGGCTGTGTCTTTGATTTTATACACCTGTCAGAAACGGGTGTGCCTCAAATAGCCAAATCAACTAATTTGAAGCAATGTCTACATACTTTTGTATACAGTTGAGTCGGAAGTTTACATACACCTTAACCAAATAAACTGAGTTTAAATGTTTCACAATTCCTGACATTTAATCCTAGTCTTAGGTCAGTTAGGATCACCACTTTATTTTAAGAATGTGAAATGTCAGAATAATAGTTGAGAGAAGGATTTGTGGCCTGCTGGAGGTCATTTTGCAGGGCTCTGGCAGTGCTCCTCCTAATCCTCCTTGCACAAAGGCGGAGGTAGTGGTCCTGCTGCTGGGTTGTTGCCCTCCTACGGCCTCCTCCACGTCTCCTGATGTACTGGCCTGTCTCCTGGTAGCGCCTCCATGCTCTGGACACTACGCTGACAGACACAGCAAACCTTCTTGCCACAGCTCGCATTGATGTGCCATCCTGGATGAGCTGCACTACCTGAGCCACTTGTGTGGGTTGTAGACTCCGTCTCATGCTACCACTAGAGTGAAAGCACCGCCAGCATTCAAAAGTGACCAAAACATCAGCCAGGAAGCATAGGAACTGAGAAGTGGCCTGTGGTCACCACCTGCAGAACCACTCCTTTATTGGGGGTGTCTTGCTAATTGCCTATAATTTCCACCTTTTGTCTATTCCATTTGCACAACAGCATGTGACATTTATTGTCAATCAGTGTTGCTTCCTAAGTGGACAGTTTGATTTCACAGAAGTGTGATTGACTTGGAGTTACATTGTGTTGTTTAAGTGTTCCCTTTATTTTTTTGAGCAGTGTATTTTCTGAGGTCTTGGCTGATTTCTTTAGATTTTTCCATGATGTCAAGCAAATATTTATTTATTTTACCTTTATTTAACTAGGCAAGTCAGTTAAGAACAAATTCTTATTTTCAATGATGGCCTAGGAACAGTGGGTTAACTGCCTTGTTGTCACGCCCTGACCATAGATAGCCATTGTTTCTCTATGGTGAAGTGGGTCAGGGCGTGACTGGGGGTGATCTAGTTTATGTATTTCTATGTGGTGTTCTAGTTTAATTTCTATGTTGTTGATTTGTATGATTCCCAATTAGAGGCAGCTGGTAATCATTGTCTCTAACTGGGGATCATATTTAAGTAGCTTTTTTTCCCACCTGTGTTTATGGGATATTGTATTGAGTTAGTGCACGTAGCATCTCTGTAGTCACGGTTCGTTGTTAGTTTATTTGTTTTTGCTAAGTTTTCGGTTACAAGGAATTTTCCAAACTGTTTAAAGGCACAGTCAACTTAATGTATGTAAACTTCTGACCCACTGGAATTGTGATTAAGTGAAATAATCTGTCTGTAAACAATTGTTGGAAAAATGACTTGTGTCATGCACAAAGTAGATGTCCTAACCGACTTGCCAAAACTATAGTTTGTTAACAAGAAATTTGTGGAGTGGTTGAAAAACGAGTTTTAATGACTCCAAACTAAGTGTATGTAAACTTCCGACTTCAACTGTAAACTTCCGACTTCAACTTACTCCTGCACATATTGTGTATGTGCAGGAGTAAGAATTGATTATTTGGGGGCATTACCATTCTCTTTATGTCCTCTGGTGTGGCACATCTTTTTTTTGGGGGGGGGGGGTGACAGAGTTTAATACTTTATGTTTAATGTGTTTTACAATGCACAGCAATAGACAATATAAAGGCTTTGTCACTGATCATTTCTACAGCATTTACCCTAATCCATAATGGTTATCACGATGGAGGCAATGCTACCACATCATGCCACTGTGAGTTGAACAGAGGACAAAGGAAGAATAAGTTATACACTGTCATAGTCTTATAATACTGGATTTCAGCACCAAGTATAAGGACATTAAGCCCTTCATAATGCTTTAGTGTAGAAAATTACAAAATTCTATATTGTGTAAACATATAAAGTAACCAAATTACACTGTTAGCTCTAAGGCACATCATGCACTTAGTTTTCTTTAGATATACAGTAGGAGCATCATACATTTTATTTTTTATGTGTTTGGCTTCTTTGTGGTTAGCACTGTTTAAAATAACTAAAATAAACTAGAATTATCTGAACTTAGAAAAGTATAAAATCCTGACTCCATCCTCTCTTGCTCTACCATTTAGCTAAATATGACTAAAGTTGGGATGATCGGTCCTCTTATGTGGGTCATAAACACAGAGTTTGAAATAAAAGTATAGGTGGCACAGGAATATACTATATACCACCACAGTATAAGTTACAGCAACTGTTTCACAGCTCTCTACAACACATAGTAATGAAAACAGCCTTGTTCAAAGGGGGAACATGTAGGAACAGAATGAAAAACACGCTTGGCATTTATGATGGGTGCCTGAAAGTGAGTCTTTGGCTAACTGCATAGAATGATCTAATGTCACATTCCTTTTGTTCTAATTCCAATGTCTTAGATATGAGACACCTTTACTACTTAATCTGGGATATCTCAGTGTTTTCAGCTAATATAAAGCATGATCTTTCATTTGATAGTGACAACGTGCTCAAACAATACTTGTCAACCTCGATTAAGTGTTATAACTATCATTTATGCAAGGCAGCACTTTAGAAAATTACAGTTAATTTGGTCTAATTCTAAAATAGGAAAAGTTCAAACAAGTTTCATGTTCTAAGAATTTTAAATTATATCCTTTGTGGAAGGGGTTTCTCGTGTCACGGCTAATATAGAAATCCTCCACAGAATCCTGTTACAGCATACCCCTTCATCACCCCTTCCTCACCCCTATTTGCCTCTGACGCAAATAGACATATAAACCAGTCAGTGCATTCAAAATGCAGGAAATCAACCATAAGTGGTACTATGTTCAAAACGTTTTAGGACACAATCTGTATAATAAGTACCCTACACATAATGTATGGGCCACGTGTGTGTTATAAAACTATGATTTTTTGGGGTGTATGCATTTCTTACATAGCGTGGACGAAATTCAGAAATTACATTGAGAGCATCCCAAAGTTAGCGAGACATGGGTCAGGGACCATAAATACTGAGGGATATACAGTAGCTGATTGAGGAAGTACTACATTGTGGCAGTAGCTATAATTGTAAGGATATGCCTGATGATGTATATTAAGGTAGAAGAGTCCCAAAATAACAACAAGCGACCACAGAGGCAAGGCCACTTCACATCCCACAGAAGTTGAATGGCAGAACCTGCCCCCTGGTGTTCAAGTCTTGACACTTCATCTCAAGAGCACTGGCCAACCACACACTACACTGCATTCACCAGGCAGAGTCCAACACAAATGGCTTTTCCAGCACTTATTTTCATAGCGTTATTAGCTGTTTCGAGGGTGAAGCCCGAACAAAAATACACAAGTTAAGGACTATAAACTGTTAGGCCTAAAATAGTGGATGAAATGAAAGGTTCACTGTGTACTCGACCAAACCGAATCCATGCTGCTATGTTCATTTTAGGGTAAAGGGCTAAGTGTGTTTAGCCTTAGGGAGGTGTACATTTAGGTCCTATTATGACTGTTGTAATATTAGGTCAAGAGAGGAGCCATACTTCTGCTGCCCTTCCAGTGTTTTTGTTGACTTTATCATAGGACGGGTGGGAAATGTTCAGACAGTAAGTAAAGGTAACAGGCTTGTCAAATACAGACAGTCTGGGGCAGATATATATTGGGGATGTATACCCTATCCTCAATGCCATCTTGCTGAGGCAATGATTCCACTGTGGCGGCACCAAAAACCTGGGGTTATTTTTAGATTTGTTTTAGTATCTGGATATGTGCGTAGAGGGTCATTGAATAATGAAACAGAAAACATACTCGCAATGTGTTTAGTCTTTGACAAATACGAATATTTATCATTGATTATCTATGTCTGAAATGTATATTTTGTCATCTACATCTATAGCACGTGACTAAGTGATATTTCAATATTTTGACTGTCCGTAGTACTGCAGATCACAGGATATAATTAAAAGTGTTGCCCTATTCTCCACATACTGAAGTTTCAAATGAAAACCTACCTGTCATTCAGGGCAGGTGGGGCTCTGTTTTGAGACCCACATTTTTAGCAACAAAAAAATATACACTAGCGTTCAAAAGTTTGGGGTCACTTAGAAATGTCCTTGTTTTTGAAAGAAAAGCTAATTTTTTTGTCCGTTAAAATAACATCAAATTGATCAGAAATACAGCGTAGACATTGTTAATGTCGTAAATGACTATTGTAGCTGGAAACAGCTGAATTTATATGGAATATCTACATAGGTGTACAGAGGCCCATTATCAGCAGCCATCACTCCTGTGTTCCAATGGCACGTTGTGTTAGCTAATCCAAGTTCATCATTTTAAAAAGGCTAATTGATTATTAGAAAACCCTTTTGCAATTATGTTAGCACAGCTGAAAACTGTTGTGCTGATTAAATAAGCAATACAACTGGCCTTCCTTAGACTAGTTGAGTATCTGGAGCATCAGCATTTGTGGTTTCGATTACAGGCTCAAAATGGCCAGAAACAAAGCACTTTCTTCTGAAACTCATCAGTCTATTCTTGTTCTGAGAAATGAAGGCTATTCCATGGGAGAAATTGCCAAGATACTGAAGATCTCGTACAACGCTGTGTTCTACTCCCTTCACAGAACAGAGCAAACTGTCTTTAACCAGAATAGAAAGAGGAGTGGGAGGCTCCGGTGCACAACTGAGCAAGAGTACAAGTACATTAGATTGTCTAGTTTGAGAAACAAACGCCTCACAAGTCCTCAACTGGCAGCTTCATTAAATAGTACCCGCAAAACACCAGTCTCAACATCAACAGTGAAGAGGTGACTCCAGGATGCTGGCCTTCTAGGCAGAGTTGCAAAGAAACAGCCATATCTTTGTCCAGTGTCTGTGTTCTTTTGCCCATCTTAGTATTTTGTTTTTATTGGCCAGTCTGAGATATGGCTTTTTCTTTGCAACTGCCTAGAAGACCAGCATCCCGGAGTCGCCTCTTCACTGTTGACGCGGGCACTATTTAATGAAGCTGCCAGTTGAGGACTTGTGAGGCATCTGTTTCTCAAACTAGACACTCTAATGTACTTGTCCCCTTGCTCAGTTGTGCACCGGGGCATCCCACTGCTCTTTGGGGTTTTAGTCTCGGTTTCTGTATAGCACTTTGTGACAAATTGGATTGATTGATTGACAATTAATTCACTCCAGTGTAATGCCTATTAGTTCACTCCAGTGTATTGTGAATTTCAYGCAGCCAGTGTAAAGGATCTACTCTGTACAGAGTTACAGAAAAATGGTCTAAATGTAGACATTTGAACACTTTTGAAAGTACAAAATTCACTCTGCTGAGAGTGGATGCATATACACACTGCAAAAGTGTTCAAATTAGCACTACAGCGAGTTAGTTTAACACTTTTAACACAGATTTTGCTGTTTACTCTTATGGTACTATTGACAGAAAACTGACCAAATCTGGAAGAACATTTACCAGATCTGTTCACCACACAAAAGGTAGAGGAAAAACGTTACAGGGAAAACCCATATGAACAAGAGCAATAATTAAAATAAATCTTCAAACCAAACTGAACTATTTTACATTTTGGCGTCTAAACTTGATTATTTTTGCAAGACTAAAATAAGTTCTAATCATGTGTCTAACTATTCGAAGCAAATAGGCATCCTTACAGTATGTGAGATGCCTGCATTGGGCAGATCTGTTAGCTAATTACAGCGCAGCTCTGAGAAGGGAGGTACTTGTGTGGTGGGGGCTATTTCTTATGATGCAAGGGGCAGATATGGTATAAATACTCACATCATTGTACTGGGAGGCAGCAGATTCTCCAAAGTGCTCCTAACCTAAGGATATACAGCAGCAGCAGTAGGAGGACAGTGGTGCTGAAGATTTCTTACCCCTTTTTGGAACTCCAACTCACTCAACTGCATGCCGGTATGTGTGCTCTTCCTCTCTATCCGCTTCATCTCTTGGCGCAGTGAACAATAGGGCCCTTCCGAGGCCTGACTCCTACTCCCACTGGGATGAGCCAGGACTGGGCAGGTGGAAGAGATGTTGGTGCCTTATAAAACCAAGGAGGATAGCCAGAGTTCTAGGAGAACAGGCTGAGATCCAGGAGGCTGAAACTCAGTATTCAAATGAATTTCCTTGCTATCTATATCATTTGTTGTACTTTTTTTTGTGGGGGGGGGGGTGTAATTCAGTTATGTGTGCAGTTCAGAGTTCAGTATATGTGTGCAGAGAGAAGAAAGAGTGTTACAGAAATGTCATTGCAGCAACTTCAAAATTAAAGCTAAGCAGTGTTGGATCTTTTCTTGTTTCAGAAAATGGAAGTAAGAGTATTGAGCATCCTCATCCTCCTGGTGGCCTTGACAGCTGTTCATGGTAGTGGTTCATATATAGTGAAGAAGGTAATGAAGGTCTCCCCCCAATACCAGCCCTACTCTGTGAAGAGCCACGGTAAGAACCAACATCCTCGTCTACATTGCCTGGTATGCTACAGGCGATGTCTTTGAAATCGCTGTGATACAGTTTCAATGGACAATGTAACAGTTCAACTATAATCAATGATTCATTCTAACATCTTCGCACTTTCCCACAAACAGGCAGATATATGTGCACATTTTTCCACTGAACGTGTGATTTCCATCTGAGGATGTACACTTTCAGTTCTTGCACAGGGACACTCAGACATACAGTTGAATTAATGAATGACATTTTATTTTTGTGTCATATTGGCAGTAGACAACCCATCCCTTACAGGATCAATTGACACATAAACACACGTTATAATAATTCACAGCGATAGTAACAGTTGAATCACATTATCTTGCATACCGTCTGAAGTGAGTACGCTGTGTATGCAGTTGTTATCGTTCTCACTCAGGCTAAATAACCCTATTTCTTCAACAGTCATTTTGTTACAATTCTACAACTGAGCGTTTTAATACCTTCACAATATCTGTACTTCAATTGAGTTTAAATTGATTTTTTTTACTGGATTCTCAGTCAATCTCTTGGTGCTGTCATTAGGTTTTAAGAAGTGATTTGAGGATCCCCAGTTAGATCAGTGATTCAGTTGTATAGAACTTAGTGGGGAATATAGATGTGCTGATATTTTAGTATTTTTAAAATATTTAACTTTAAAAAACGACACTTCAGTACAGATGGCTCATTTCAGTCATTTATAAAATGGCAATAAGTTGGACTGTCTATAAATATTTAATTGTTATCTTCTATTGTAATGAATAGCTGATTTTGCCCTACCTAACTGATGGTAACAGTAACGATACTGGATTTTTTAAAAGTCATATACAGTATATAGTTAGCTAATGCATTACTAAGGAAAAAGAGACACATTGTATGATTCTTCTTATGTTTATGTTTCAATTAACTATATATATATATGACTTTTTTTTTAAAGTCAGTATCGGTACTGTTACCRTCAGTTAGGTAGGGCAAAGTCAGCTATTCATTACAATAGAAGATCTAGAAGATAACAATGAAATCATTTATAGACAGCTCAACATCATTGGTTTCTTGCTGTAACAAATGAACATTAAATTGTCATCAACTGTATTTTCATATCATATAAAGTAGTGTGTAAAATGGTACATGCCTCTTGTTAATATTATACGACTTTAACACCGTCAATTACAGTTCAATCACCCAGAAATATATAGGTGTGCCTTTCAAAAAGTAGAAACATATGTTTTGATGAATCTAAACTAGGCCTCGACATTTGACCAAGGACACGCCGTTTACACCCTGGGTCATGTGACCACATAAACAATTAATAAAAAAAAAAAAGACTCTTACAATTCATCATTCTGCTTTACAAATGCTTGTTTTCTCCCCATACTACAGTTTCTTAAGACAGAAATGTCTGCTTTTTTTAATGGTGAAATAAGAACAGGTTGAACCCTTGAGAAAATTACTTTGAGCTAATAATTCAGCAGGTTTAAATGTCTATGCAGGTTTGACTTGCACTGTTAATGCTATCATACCCAATGCTTTCGAAGTGGCAATTCCTAAAAAAAAAATGGATTTCATATTCTAGTTTGCCTTATTAGGCGATTTCCTCCCCCATGCAGGTTTAACATACATGGACAAAAGGGCAATTTCATTGATAAACATTTTGAATAAATGTGCCAAAATCATTGGAATGACCTTGAGGGAGAGTGTACCCCGACATTTTGCAGGTGATTGGGGGCCATGTATAACAAGCATCTCCGAGCAGGAGTGCTGATTCAGGATCAGTTTTGGATCATATCACAATGAATAAGATTATATGGACAGGGGGGACCTGATCATAAATCAAAACTCCTAATTTGAGACACTTGATACATACAGCCCCATGTTCCCATGTTTCCAGCAAAAGGGGGTGTTAACCAAATGTCAAACTAGAGCGAGGTTAAATTGGGAAACACGACTTACTTCTGTCTAGCTAGCGAACTAACTTGCCTACCCAAAACAAAGATGTAGTACACCATTTTGGTAAATGATCAGGCGGTGAATTGCATTCTGGGAATCCTAGTATAAACAAATAAGGTATCCACCAAATGTACATGACTTTTGAATATGGAAACAAACAAAAAAATGATMAKTGTTCCTCTGACAATTGCTGAGTGTAACACAATACTTTACTTATTTTAATAAGTTCTAATCCTCTTCATTTTTCATGTCCATAAATTAAAATGTCCATCCTCCATCACTCAAACAAGTAGGAGGGCCTGCCCCACCCAATTAGATTGGGCAAATACATTATTATGAAAACAATACTCCTCGTCCACCATCCACCAATGTATTTCTGGCTATGCCCCTGCAGTACAAAGACCAAAAGTGCACCCATTTGTTGCCTGGGGTGGTCTAGCGGTCTAATCGGCTGCCTTTGATCATATGTACTGTGCAGCTGTGAGCATGGGTCCGAATCCGACTCAGTGCTCTAGCACCCTCTCTCCTCCTTTCTTTCATCTCTACACCTCTATATCTACACCCTATCCAATAGAACACAACAAGTAGGATAAGGTGCTCCACTTGTTTGTAAATTAGTGTTATTATTAGTATTATCTTAATATTCTTTTTTACTACATCCTGGCACCTAAATGTGCTCATAGTACCTTGAGGTGCCCACATAGGGTAATGGAAGTCAAAGTATTGTGCTTTTAAAGTGCACTACATTTCTGTCTCCCAATTCTATAAACTTCTGAACAAGTATGTGCACTTATGTATACTTAATGGATTTAAAACGAAAAAAATATGAATATGCTTACACCTTTCCAATGCTTTAAAATATGTATGGAGGAGTGGACAAGTGCACACTTCAGGAGTGGCACACCAATCTCAGCTCCTAGTCTTAAATTAAAATAATAATAATTGGAGAATGATCGACAATAGTAGCTGACTTAATTATAATTCTATAATTAGGTAGAGACAATTGCCAATAACACATTTACTACAAGAGGATCACTTGTCATCTGTTGTATTAATAAGGTGACTTGTTATTTCTCCACAGTGGTGTCAGTGGCAGGAGAGCCCGGTACCCCAGGTGAGCCCGGCCCAGAGGGACCACCTGGCCCACCTGGCCCCGCAGGGGAAAGAGCTGTGGGACAGCCCGGACCAGAGGGCCCTGCCGGACCACCAGGACCTGCTGGCTACTCCGCACCTGGCAAATCTGGCTCTCCGGGTGGTCCTGGTAAGCCTGGTGTTCCTGGTGCAGCTGGCGAGAAAGGAAAGGTGGGGGCAGCTGGACTTCAGGGTCCCAGGGGCATGCCTGGACCTGCTGGAAGCCCCGGACCTGCTGGAATCTCTTCCACCGGCATACCTGGACCTCACGGTCTGCACGGAGCAATGGGACCAAGGGGGGAAACAGGTCTTAAGGGGCATCCAGGTGTGCCTGGTTCGTCAGGAGCTAAAGGGGACAGAGGAGTGGGTATCCCAGGGGCACAAGGTGAGACAGGGGCTGTGGGACCTATGGGACTTGCTGGGCAGCCTGGAGCAGTCGGTGTTGGAAAGCCAGGCAAGCCAGGATTCCCAGGTGAGGCAGGAAAGTCAGGTAGCCCAGGTAGGGATGGGGGTGCTGGTCCCATTGGATTGCCAGGTGCTAAGGGCCACACTGGGGTTCCTGGTGTAGGTCAGCCCGGAAAATCAGGTGATAATGGGGCTCCAGGTATGCCTGGTTCATCTGGTCCTAAAGGTCATCAGGGATCAACTGGAGCAACTGGTGCTCCTGGTATCCCAGGATATGGAAAGCCAGGAGCAAATGGACAGAAAGGTGAAAGGGGAGTTGTAGGAAGCACAGGTACAACAGGTCAGAAGGGTGAGCCAGGAGCACATGGATTCACTGGAGCTACTGGTGCTACTGGGCCCATGGGTCCTGCCAGTCCTCAGGGTGCAAGAGGCTTCCAGGGAGATACTGGGGAAATGGGTCCCAAAGGTGACACAGGTGCAATGGGACCCCAGGGACCAAAGGGATATAAGGGAGATCAGGGAGCACAAGGTTTCCAGGGCAAGCAAGGTTATACTGGGGCAACAGGGCCAACTGGTGCCAGTGGAGCCACTGGAGCTCCAGGTAACAAAGGTGACACTGGCCACACAGGTTCAACTGGTGCTTCAGGTGTCCCAGGACCTGCCGGGCCCAAAGGTTTCCCAGGGCGCAATGGTGAGGCAGGTGAGGCTGGAGCTGCCGGTGCCCCAGGTACCAGAGGCCCGGTTGGACCGGCTGGTTCCGCAGGTACACCTGGCCTTAAAGGACACCCAGGTCTCCCTGGCCCAGCTGGACAGGCCGCTAAGGGAATCCTTGGCCCTCAGGGTCCCCCTGGGCTCCCTGGTAGTGATGGTCAGGATGGTGGCCAAGGCCCTGCTGGACCTCCCGGCCCACCTGGTCCTCCTGGCGAGGTGTTTTTCGAGAAGAGCATAGGCATGGGTGAGGTCATGGTGCCTACTCTTGTCAAGGCCCCAATGTCTGCTTTCTCTGTTTCCCTGGCTAGTCCTTATCCTCCATCTGGGGAACCCATTAAGTTTGACAATGAGGTGTACAATGCAGAGAATCACTATGACACTACCACTGGGAAGTTCACTTGCCAGGTCCCTGGAGTCTACTACTTCTCATACACCATTCACGTGAATGGGGCTCATGCTCTGGTGGCTCTGTACAAGAACGTCACGCCGGTCATGTTCAGCTATGATGAGTACAACAAGGGCTTCCTGGACCAGATGTCCGGTAGCACTGTCCTTATGCTCGATGTGAATGATACAGTCTACCTTCAGATTCCCGATGATGAGGCCAATGGCATCTTTGCCGCTGAGAACGTCCACTGCTCTTTCTCTGGGTTCCTTATCGCTTCAACGTGATACGGTGTCACCCAATAACCACACAACAAAATCTGCAAGCTATTTATCAAACAAGTTATCTCCCTGTCTTTACCAACCAGGCAGTTCTCTCTTTTTTGAGGAATAGAAGCATCCCGAATTGAAAATACAAGAAGTGGGTGCTAAGAGGAAGGAAATCTAACAAGTTATCGGGGATGGGGAGGCAATCAACAAAGTTACCAATGATTCACAGTTTTATTTTGTGAGTGGAGGCAACATGTGAAATTGAGGTGTTATGGCTATGTTGTGTCCTGAAAATGTCTTACTGATTACAGCAAGTGATTCTTGTTTTTGTGTATGTCTGTGTTTTTTTACAACCTTTTTTTTGGTGACCAATCAGATATATTAATTACTTTCTGTGCACCATGTTGTACCTGACTTCCTTGTATGTGACTTGAATATTGTGAAATGGCAATGGTCAAATTAACCATAAGAAATAAAACAAGATATAACACACCACAAAATACTGACATACAAATGTAAATTGCTTACCAACAACATTGTTATATCTCCAAAGATGAATGTCATATAAAGCAAAATTACCAAAATAAATGTCTTAAAAAAAAAATTGGGGTGTGATTGGGACTTTCAAACAATGCAAAGGTCATTAAAATGCATACAGAATACTGATGATGTTCTTGTCACAGGCAGTTAGCTAGTTTACATAAAGGGATAGGGCAAGATTATTTTACACGGCATCAGATAGATACCCTTTTTACGTCTCTGCGTGCATTTTGAAGGAAGTTGCTATGACTGGAAGTCTATGGGATCTGCTAACATGCTATAACTTGTGGCAGTGTCGTCTCTCTCTCTCTCTCTTTCAGAAAGCTTCATTTTCAGACCACAACTTTAGCTTGGCTTGTGGGGGCGAAGCAAATTGATGAGGAAGTGGGGGTGGGGGTGGGGGGGGGGGGGGGGGGGGTTAGGGTTAGGGTGCTGGGTGCTGGGAAATTGGATGTAGCAAGGGTTGTGCCTGCATATGACACATTGTGATAGTTTAAGGGAAGTCCAAGATCAAGGCTTAACGTTTTCTGTGCAGCGCACCACATGGTTTACAACTCAAGTTCGATTATGGAAGGAACTAGTTTTAGTTCATCGTTAAACAATTGGTGTTCTTCACAATATCAGATGTCACTATTTGAGACTCTGTAGTAATGCACATTATGCTCGTTATGGGGTGTACATAAAGGACTAAAGACCTTTTTACACATTTTTCGATTTTGTAAGAACAAACGTTCAGAAGATATTTTTAAGCATACTGTATTGTATGTGTGTGTAGCCTCACCCCAACCCTACTGACGGACTGACCCTAAAGCCCAGCAATCGCACCCCAGAGCCTTTTTATTACAGGTGGGCAACCAAGGGGTCTACAACTCTGTCCGGGTGTACCCGGATCCCTCTGGCTCATGTGTCAATGCCGTGGAGTCACCCTCCCTAATCCCCCCTCCGGTTTCCACATGGCAGAGATGGAAGTGGATCAACCGACTCCACAACTAGCAAAGAACCTAACCCGGGTTCGCATCCCACCCCTAAACCTAACCTTAACCCTTACCCGGGTTCGCATCCCACCCCTAAACCTTAACCCTAACCCGGGTTCGCATCCCACTCCCACCTCCGACCCTAACCCTAACCCAGGTTCGCATCCCGCTCCCAACCTTAACCCTTCCTCCTCATCATCCCATCAACAGAAAATACTCATCCCCTTGGTATCAACATTTTCACAAAGAGTCAGACCCCTACATCAAGCACTAAAATACAACTTCTCCATAGTACAACAGGTTTACCCACCCCTTCATCCTTACAGAATCATTTCAGCATTCAGGAAGAATAAAAATCTCAAAGACTTATACTCAGTCAGGCAAAGTTCAGTAACATACCACCACAACCCCCCAAACACCATACCACCCACTACAGACAGAGAAAATTAATCTCCAATCCCCACAGTGACACCTCTGCCCCGATCACAGAAAGCCTCTCCCTCAGCACCTCCAATGTTATCTATATTATCATCTGTACAATATGCAATAAACCCTATATCGGTCAAACAAAACATACAATAGAAACCCGGTTGAAAAAACATCTGTACAACATCAAACAAGCATAATTACATACAGTACTGGTTAATCACTTTCAAGATCACCCCATCACCAACCGCAGTGTATCGGTTCTGCAGTCGGGTCCTGGGTGGACCGGGAGTCAGCGAGGGGCAGCAGAAAGCAATTGGATCAGAGTTTTAAAAACCATTACACTGGAGGGTTTGAATGAGAAACAGGGATAGGGCGTTGAGGGGTTGGAGGGATTTAACCTTTTTAGTTGTAATACGAAAATGTCAATTTTGAAAGAAAGGTGGTTTGATGGATAATGTGTATGTTTCTCTGTTAATACATAGTTCTAAAACTGATTGATTTCAGAGCATGCACTTGTTTATTCATGACTTCGAAAATTCGGCCCTCCGGAGGCCTGGCCTACTGCTTTTAAGACTCTCTCAGTACCATCTTTGTTTTATTTATGATCCTATGCTGCCATCTAGCGAATCTTATACGGCATTTTATTAAGACATTGGAGGGGCACATAGGAACAGGCCTGTGCACCTAGAAAAAACGAAAGTTTATTTTAACCCTACCAAATATAAAACCTAACCCTACATGGACTTAAAATGACATCAGATCGACCTTGTGGATTCCCAAACAAACAAAAACCTAACCCCACCCCTATCCTAACCCTAACCTCACACTTACCCTAACCTCCACCCTACATGGACTTAAAATGACATCAGATCGACCTTGTGGATTCCCAAACAAACAAAAACCTAACCCTAACCCCACCCTTATCCTAACCCTAACCTCACCCTAACCCTACCCCCTACATGGACTTAAAATGTACGTATGACCAAGGATGAAGACATCTAAAACCAACTCTACTAAAGTGGGCAACTATAGGGTTCTACAACCTGGGCGGATCTGTGCCCGGACCCCTTGACTACCATTCGGCAAGCGGAGTGCAACCCTCCGCCCCGGTCTCTGCATTAGCTTGAAGGCATCAGATCGACCTTGTGGATTCCTTGACAAACAAAAACCTAAACCCTAAACCCCTAACCCTAACACACAGAACCCGGTTTCTAACCCTAATCCCAACCCTAACTCCCAGGATCAGGACCAGAATGCCTATAAGGACCACCAGAACACTGGGGCTGACTCCGACCTCCACCCTCAAAACCACCACCACAGACCTCTGGGCCAGCCACCCATATCCCTTTCTCTCCCCTTCCCTAACCAGGGTCTGAATCCACAATCCAATCCCCTTCCGCTACCCTCAGACTTTCCCTCGAACCCCCACTCCCATCTTGGGTACAGGGTCTGAGCCCCAGAGGTTACCTATCATCAGCACCTATTCAGACCCAAACCAACGCATAAACTCAAGACTAAAAAGCGCATTTTTAAATACACAACATGCCTTCAAATTGAAGGTGGTAAACACACCTGAAGTACGGTTCTTGTATGTCAATGAACATTAGCTGGATTAAATATGCACAGTAATAGGTTCACTGTTTTAGATACCCTACCAGAAGAGGGGGAGACTAACGCTCACACCATAGAACTAAACACAACACCTTCCATCCAACACATAACCAAGACTTATTTTAAACTGGTACAAGCTACACACCACAAACACATTATCCTACATGCACTGGAAACAGACATTTCCAGTGGGAATGATGAAACACGTAAGGAAATTGACAGACTTTATAAAACCATCTTCCCCAAACACATCTACAAAGCAGAACGTGTCAGTAAACAGTAACAATTGGATGTTGGCTAACATGCATATCTTGCTTGAACATTATGAGACCATACTGAACACTATGTCCCCTACAGGCTTTCCTTTCAACGATATCGCCTTCAGACAGCGGTTCGTTGGGCTGAACACAGGTACAAACATAGATTGCACGATAGTACATTCCCCACAGTGACAGCCCTCTTACAGGACCAAGTAGCTACAGAGGCTCCTCTTCCCACCTCAGCCATCTTACACCACTTCACTACCCCTACCCCAACTCTAAAAACGGGAGGTCTTCCTCCACGAGCCACTAAGAACCCTAGACCACCTACCCAGATGACAGGACCTTCCAAACAAACTCCAATAGAAGAAATCCCATCACTTATGGCTGTCAGGCTAATCAAACCTGCAGTAGCCAAAACTACACAGATTCCCAGATCTGGCCAAATTGGAAGAGCCTCACACTGCCTCCAGACTGAGTAATAAGAAATATGCTTTAGACATTGTGGCCCCCATTTTCCAGCCCGTCAAACAAAACCCTTCCACACACACCACACAGGAGACAGGGATGGGGTAACACCAAACTTGATATTCCCTCACCCCAGTCAAGCAACAACAACTCAGCCCCCAGAAACAATTGTCCAGCCCAGTATAGCACTCCGATCTGACACTCACCCATTCATGATTAATTTTGAGCTAATAGAAGAGGATTTCCCACCCCTACAATCTACCATAGTTGAAAACCCACATACCACAGCCAAACCAAAGACCGTTATGGTTGAGGCCCAAGTAATCCATACACCTTGGAGCCAAGTGGCCATTCCAACCACCTCTCCACYCACCGTAGCAATAGGGACAGCACAACCACCTGGTAAACCTAGATCTAATAATGTGGCGGTGTACTCTGACTTGAACATCTCAGGTCCATCTAGCCCAGACACTAACATCTTTACTTCTGTTTCCACAGAGACCCAAACCAACATACCCATAAACCCCACTGAGACGGTGAATAAGGAGAAAGGGGCTAAGGGTGATARAAATGTGATGATCGGACAGACTAAAGGGAAGTTAAATCCCAGCAATGTCCCGTCTGAACCCTCCCCAACACCTACTTCTCCACACACCAGACCGCCCTTACTACCCACTCCACGTAGTATGTCTCCAAAAAATGGGCTCCCCAAAGAACCTATGGTGAGACTGGAACTCAATTTCCCCTCTGAAACATCTCCAATACTTTCTTCTCCACATACTGGAAACCTTGTACCCACCCCACTTATCTTGGGTACTATGAAAAAGATTGGCCAAGAACCAATGGTTAGACTCTCTCCTCTACCTAGATACTCCACCCCAACATCTCCACCATCTCCCAGATTATTGTATCGACCCACCAGACATAATTTGAGCACAAGAAGGACATATGATTGTTATATAACTTCACATAAACCGATCATCATCATAGGAGATTCTAACCTTAGTAGAATTCCACCACACCCTTTCAAAACACATTCAGATAGATAGTTATCCAGGAGCACAATKTCATCACATTACTGGGGTTTTGGCCAAGTCCACCCCAACACCAAGGTGGTTGTGCTGTCCTTGGGGATAAATAACAAAGACCAGGAAAGGAAATCAACACCCATAAACCAACTACAGATACTCCACAACAAAACCACAGTCATGTACCCCAATGCCACCATCTACTGGCCAATCATCAACTTCTCACCCAACCTCACACGTCAACAGAAGGACATGCTGAAACATATCAACACATACATCACTACACATTGCAATGCCCTACTTGAAATACACCACTCAGAATTCATCACTGAAAATCATGACTACATACATTGGACACCAGCTACAGCAGCCAAAATACTGAAACATTGGGCCACTCAGCTRAAGTGSTAGAAGAGGGTACGTGCMTAGGGCAGCCCCTCCACCAACACACYAATACTATGAATCTCTCCATGGTATTTGTTCTGTCCTTTTCTGAGACTCGGCTGCTGGAGAAGGGACTGACGTTTGTCCCGACACCGACGCGGTCTGACTATGGGGACCTGCAAAGGGACATCCATAGGTTCCATAGAAACCTCAAGTTATTAGACCATTTTGACTACACTACTGATTTTATTACGCAACCATTCGCTGCAAGATCCCAATGGGGATCCCCACTAAAGACATTATCACAACCGATCAGAAAACGTATTAAAACCAACACACAGATTATCAGAGATTTACATAGCTCTACTATTACAACCACACATAACATTACACAAGAAGAAAGACTAGCTATAACCCAGCTAAGACAAAACAAACATGTAACAATTAAACCAGCAGACAAAGGCTCCAAGATAGTGATAAATAGCAATATCTCTTGGAAGCCAATCGCCAACTTTCCAATATACAACACTACACACCCATCCCCACTTCCATACAGATGCAGACACAGACACGAGTCAGACAGATTTTAGCGTACCTTTATAAAAATACATTTATCTCACATAGACAGAAAGAATATTTAGATGGACCTGATATACCGAGACAGAAATTATTTTACCTCTTACCAAAAATTCACAAAACACCAGAGACGTGGACCGTCCCTTTCCGGGTCCCCATGGGAAGACCCATCGTCTCGGATTGTGGTAGTGAGTCATCTCCAGCAGCCGAATTCATAGATCATTTTCTCAATCCCATCTCACAGAAACATGCCAGTTACATTAATGGCACATATCACTTCATAGACACACTTCGTAAAATCCCAGTTCCAGCACAGGCATACCTTTTCACCGTAGATATAGACTCTCCTTATACAAACATAGACATCCCCTCAGGGATGGCAGCAGTGGAAGCCGCACTCCGAAGATGTCCAGACAGACAGAGACCAGACAATCACAGACAATCACATTTTACAGCTACTTTAACTGGGGGTCAGAAATAATGACTTTACATTTAACAACCAATACTATCTACAGATTCATGGGACAGCAATGGGCAAAAAGTTCGCTCCAGCATACCAAACATATATATGGCGGACTGGGAGACTACAGCTTTGGGAAAATGCCCACTGCTTTCCTTGTTTTACAAACGCTACCTGGACGATATCTTCGGAGTGTGGCAACACAATCTACAGGACTTCACCACATTCATAGACATCTAGAACAATCACCATCCCACCATTACAGTTAAATATGTCATACGCCCACATAGAATAAACTTCTTAGACACCACCGTTTTCTTTCCGGACACTGAAGCAACCATAGTTGACCTACACACTAACGTTTACTTCAAAGAAACAGACACACATGCATTACTCCACCGATCCAGTTTCCACCCCAAACATACCTTTAGGGGAATTGTCAAATCACAACTCATCCGATTCTACAGATTATGTACTCAACAGACGGATTTCAATACAGCTACACACACATTATTTGAGGCATTGAGGAGGGGGTACTCAAAGCGGTCACTGAGGTGCATCAAAGTTGACACGCTTGTAGGCATCATCCAAAATCAATTGCTTCTCCCTCCTAACCTTAACCCAGGTGGCACTGTTCCTGACCCTAACCCTAGCCCTAACCTTAACCCACAGAACCTGGTTTCTAACCCTAATCCCAACCCTTACCCTAACCCCCAGGATCAGGACCAGAATGCCTATAAGGACCACAAGAACACTGGGGCTGACTCCGACCTCCACCCTCAATACCACCACCACAGACCTCTGGGCCAGCCACCCATATCCCGTTCTCTCCCCTTCCCTAACCAGGGTCTGAATCCCAATCCAATCCCCTTCCGCTACCCTCAGACTTTCCCTCGAACCCCCACTCCCATCTTGGGTACAGGGTCTGAGCCCCAGAGGTTACCTATCATCAGCACCTATTCAGACCCAAACCAACGCATAAACTCAAGACTAAAAAGCGCATTTTTAAATACACAACATGTCTTCCTCCCACTACAACCATTCCAACCCATCTCAGCATACAGGAGGAATCCCAACCTAAAAGGACCATCCATGCTACATTTTCAAACAGGCCCTCTCCCATGGAATATCACTACTACAGACAACTGACAAGCACAAACCACACCTTCTGCCCAATCAAACAACTGATGAACATAAACAGCACCAATATCGTTTATGCAATCACCTGTGCATTATGTCATGAAATCTGTCGGGGAAACTGGGTTTACAATCTTAGCATGTCTTAAACACATATATACAATCACTAATAATAAATTGTCCACACATCTAGTCACACATTTCCAAACACACCCCATTATACACCTGAACATCACTGGCCTAGAAACTATCTCCACCTGGACTATAGCCCAGAGAAAGGCCGCAGAATCCAAGTGGATAGCCACCCTTAGATTTTCGGCTCCACTTGGACTGAATGGCAAAAAATAAGGGTAGGTCAACTATTCACACATTTTACATTTTCACAAACACAAATCTTTCCATAAACCCAGGATTGAAAATAATAACAGAGGAGATCACAATAGGCCAGTGCAACTCAAGGTGCAACACCTCAATAAACAGAATTTCCCATAAACCTAAACCTAACCCTTACCCAGACTTTAATTCAAAGGGACTCTACTTCTTTTAGTACATTTAGGTTTTATATGGCAGGGAAAGATAATCTTACAAAACAAGAAAGTAAATCCTTAAAATCCTGAAGTAACAATTCCAAAATAGTTATAAAACCAGCAGATAAAGGATCAAAGATTGTTATATTGGATAAAACCCAGTACCTCAGAGGCTAAAAGACAATTGAGTAATTCTAAACATTATAGACCACTGGCTCATTCTTTGCAGCAGGAGACCCAGAGACAAATGAGGCAGATTATAGGTGGAACTTTATGAGAGTAATTACATTACAAACAAATGTTTTACCTACAGTATATGCACCAGATACCCCACACCCTAGACAATTTTATTTGTTGCCTAAAATCCACAAACCTCCTGAGACTTGGACAATTCCTTCTGAGGTTCCATGTTGTAGGCCGATTGTATCGGACCGTGGTTCGGAGTCATATAGAATAGCGGAGTACTTCGATTATTTCATAAAACCTCTGTCACGGAAACATCAAAGCTTCATTAAAGAAACGGATGATTTGTGACAAAATTGAAAGAAATTAGTGTGCCTCAAGAAACTGTTTTTTTCAATTTATATTGACTCCTTGTATACCAACATTGACACCAACTTGGGTCCTAGAGCAATCAAAAACATATTCCATAAATATCCAGACCTAGATAGACAAGATGGGGCATTATTACAATTACTGGAACTTAGTCTAACAAGAAATTACTTTGAATTCTACTCTAACGGGTTTCTTTAAATCCATGATACAGCTATGGGAAAGAAGTTTTCCCCGTCATATGCCAATATTTATATGGCGGAATGGGAATAATCAGCCTTCCCCAAATGCATAAAGCTTCCAATCTTGTATTGACGGTATCTAGATTATATACACTGCTCAAAGAAATAAAGGGAACACTTAAACAACACAATGTAACTCCAAGTCAATCACACTTCTGTGAAATCAAACTGTCCACTTAGGAAGCAACACTGATTGACAATACATTTCACATGCTGTTGTGCAAATGGATAGACAAAAGGTGGAAATTATAGGCAATTAGCAAGACACCCCCAATAAAGAAGTGATTCTGCAGGTGGTGACCACAGACCACTTCTCAGTTCCTATGCTTCCTGGCTGATGTTTTGGTCACTTTGAATGCTGGCGTGCTCTCACTCTAGTGGTAGCATGAGACGGAGTCTACAACCACACAAGTGGCTCAGGTAGTGCAGCTCATCCAGGATGGCACATCAATGCGAGCTGTGGCAAGAAGGTTTGCTGTCTGTCAGCGTAGTGTCCAGAGCATGGAGGCGCTACCAGGAGACAGGCCAGTACATCAGGAGACGTGGAGGAGGCCGTAGGAGGGCAACAACCCAGCAGCAGGACCGCTACCTCCGCCTTTGAGCAGGAGGAGCACTGCCAGAGCCCTGCAAAATGACCTCCAGCAGGCCACAAATGTGCATGTGTCAGCATATGGTCTCACAAGGGCTCTGAGGATCTCATCTCGGTACCTGATGGCAGTCAGGCTAACTCTAACTCTGTGCTGGTACACTGGATTTAGGGAGAAGCCGGTGCGGACTGGATCACATTTTAGACAAGTAAAATACATTCAGAATATATGGTCGGGTCTAGGGGCTCCAGTATGGGAGGTATTTCAATTGAAGACCACCAACATTGTATATGGAATTGAATGTCTACAATGTGGGAAACTGTATWTTGGAGAAACTAGGAACATCTTGGAAGCCAGACTCAAACAACATCTATATCATATAAGTAAAGAGTCGGTTAAAACCACATTATACACCCACTTTAGATCTCATCCAGTAGCTCAGTTAAGAATAGCAGGGTTAGAATCGAACCAAGGGTGGTCGTTAAAACACAGACAGATCAAGGAACGATGTTGGATTAAAAAATGGTGTACTTGTAATCCCACAGACCTTAATGAAAAGTATTAGAGACCTTAACCTTTCTAACCCTGATCTTAACACTAAACTGAACCATCCTAACCCCAGCTCACCCTAACCCTAAACCTTGACTATAACCTCAATCCTGACCTTAACCTGAACCCTAACCTTCCCCTATAACCGAAGGCCTGATCCTAGATCACCACCCCTATAACCGGAGACCTGATCCTAGATCACCAACCCTACCCGAAGGCCTGATCCTAGATCACCACCCCTACCCTGAGAGGATTTATGAATCAAGTCCTCAACTGGCAGCTTCATTAAATAGTACCCGCAAAACACCTGTCTCAACGTCAACAGTGAAGAGGCGATTCCAGGATGCTGGCCTTCCAGACCTAACTATTTTCAGGTCTCTCCAGAGATATTAGATCGGGTTCAAGTCCGGGCTCTGGCTGCACCGCTCAATGACATTGCGACTTGTCCGGAAGCCACTCCTGCATTGTCTTGACTGTGCGCTTAGGGTCGTTGTCCTGTTGCAAGGTGAACCTTCGCCCCAGTCTGAGGACCTGAGTGCTCTGGAGCAGGTTTTCATGAAGGATCTCTGTACTTTGCTCCGTTCATTTTTCCCCTTGATCCTGACTAAATCTCCCAGTCCCTGAAAAACATCCCCACAGCATGATGCTGCCACCACCATGCTTCACCGTAGGGATGGTGCCAGGTTTACTCCAGACGTGACGCTTGGCATTCAGGCCAAAGAGTTAAATCTTGGTTTCATCAGACCAGAGAATCTTATTTCTAATGGTCTGAAAGTCCTTAAGGTGCCCTTTTGGCAAACTACAAGCGACCTGTCATGTGCCTTTTACTGAGGAGTGGCTTCCGTCTGGACACTCAAACATAAAGGCCTGATTGGTGGAGCGCTGGAGAGATTCTGGGGGGGTGGAGCCTCTCTGGGGGGTGGAAGTGGATCGGGTGGTATGTTCTATATGAGCAGGGAGCTCAGGGGTGTGTGGCGGATGAATCAGAATTAGTTGGGTAACATAGATAATTAAGATGTTTTATTTGCATAATATGTTTATGTGAGATACTTGTCATTAGAATATATCCCTTTGGACTATAGTGTTGGCAGTTGCACTTTTCCCTCAGCTGGGGCTCAGTCACTTGGGGCCCAGAGAGGGGAGAGGTCAGGCTTGTCTTTCACATGTCCCTGGTGCTATGCAGAATATCAGAAAGGGAAGAGGACAGAATGGAACATTGTCTTCATATGTGAATGTGTCTTTACCTATTATTAAACCATGTGAAGGGATGACGTGATTAATGGGGAACCAATTACTTGTCTCCACAATGTCTGTGCGCCAGTCACTCCCTCCTTTTCCCAGGTGTATGGCAGTGTCTGGAAACATTGTAGGTCCTCTCTGATCTTACACTTATCCTGGGATAGTGTATGACCTAGAGGCTCACTCCCCTCAGTGAGCTTGTCCAGGAGTGATGTCAAAAGGGGGTTTACTTGAGATGTGAGTATCTAGAGTTGACAATTGATATATGCCATTGGATTAGTTGGTGCTTTTGTACTATGAAGTACCAGGAAAGAGATTAGAACCTCGTCTTAGAGACCAAACTGAACGATAATTTATAGCGAATGCTATCTGGCTATGGGATACTCCTCTCTCAAGTAAAAGTCTTTCTTTGTGAACAGTTCCTATTATCTGTGGTTTGTCATGTCGACTAGGGGGGTGGATCTTTGCTATAAAAGATCTCAGTTGCCATTATGGTGGCACTCTCAACGGTTCATTAGATATAGTGAAGTGTTGAAAGTCAAATTCTATTGCCAAGCTTAATTATTATTAAAGATGTAGCTTAAGTATAACTTTGACTGGTGTGTGAAGTTTGTCTCTCTCTCGCTCCTCATTTGGTAATACAGAAATTAATCCACCACAGGTGTCATCCTGAATACACACATCCTCCTCAGACAAGGTCCTGGAGTCAGAGAGAGGTCATATTCATCAGGTTAAAAGACAGATGGGTCTAAATGTCTCTGTCTTGTTCATCAGGTTAAAAGACAGATGGGTCTAAATGTCTCTGTCTTTGTTCATAGGTTAAAAGACAGATGGGTCTAAATGTCTCTGTCTTGTTTCAAGCATGTGTCTTGCCACTGTTCTCAGGTTAAAAGACAGATGGGTCTAAATGTTCTCTGTCTTGTTCATCAGGTTAAAAGACAGATGGGTCTAAATGTCTCTGTCCTAGTATTCCTCAGGTTAAAAGACAGATGGGTCTAAATGTCTCTGTCCTCTTCATCAGGTTAAAAGACAGATGGGTCTAAATGTCTCTTAGTACTGTTCGTATTGTTGCCATCGTCTCTTTAGGAGTTATGAGTTAGCTCACCTTTCCAACGTTGCTTTTTGGGAAGTATTTTGTCAAAGCCTCCTTTGCTTTGTCAAAAGCCCAGTTCTTAATGCACACTATCAACAACTACAGAGCAAAACAAAACAAGGTTCAACGTAATAGTGATGTAAGAATGCACAACACGGCAAAAGACAATTACAACAGAATGAGAAGGGGAAGACATGAATGGGCAAGTAGTTGCGCAGTTCACTATAATGCACAGTGGTTGTTGACCACACTACACAGTATCTTCCCTCTGGAGTCACTCAGACTCCATCTTATAATGTTGGACAGGGCTGACATGAAAATCAGAACAGTGTTTAGGGTTTCAACAGGGGACCATTCAATGATTATACACAGTGTGGACAGATCTCACCAGCTCTCTGATAGACTTCTGTACTCTCTCCAGGTCTTCCTGGGGAACCGGCAACTCCTTGCGGATGCTGTCCAATATGGACATAGCAGACTCCAGTGAAGTGAGGTCCTCCTGAGAGTCAAACGATAAGTCTGTGGATGGCAAGAGAACAACTGTGTCAGTGATCTCCGACTTGAATTCAAAAGACACAGCTAGCTAGCGATAAGGAACAGCAGACTGTGGCACATGGGGTCATTTCAGGTGTCTCTGATTTAACAGGGAATGAATATTAGTTCATACTGTTACCTAGATAGTGATGTAGCTAGCTAGGAAGTTACTTCATGTTTAACTCAAAACTCACCAAATTTGTCACCATCGTGGTGAGGAACCGTATTACTCAAATCTTCTTGTTCATGGCATTGTTGGCTTCCAACGGCCAAACCAGATGACCTGAAAGAGGACGTCGTTGGATAATGTGTTAGCTAGCGTCTATTAATGGGGCTAACTGCTTTAGCGCCTGTTGACGATAAGATCCCGGTCAGAAGATCATACCTCATCTGATCTTCTCTCTGCTACTGCAGGACCAGAAGGCTCCTGAACCGCTTCTACCCCCAAGCCACACTGTGCAAGCAGAGTATATGCAACAGTTTGGGCTGCCTGGCTCATTGCGAGCTGTGTGAAGACCATTTCTTCCTAACAAAGACCGTGATTAATTTGCCAGATTTTTACATAATGACATAACATTGAAGGTTGTGCAATGTAACAGCAATATTTAGACTTAGGGTTACCACCCATTCAATACAATACGGAACGGTTCCGTATTTCACTCAAAGAATAAACGGTTTGTTTTCGAAATGACAGTTTCTGGATTTGACCATATTAATGACCAAAGGCTTGTATTTCTGTGTGTTTATTATAATTAAGTATATGATTTGATATTTGATAGAGCAGTCTGACTGGGCGGTGGTAGGCAGCAACACTTTCCTGCGTTTGCCAGCAGCTCTTAGCAATGCTCGAGGCACGGCGCCGTTTATGACTTCAAACCTATCAACCCATGAGATTAGGCTAGCAATACTAAAGTGCCTATAAGAACATCCATTAGTCAAAGGTATATATGTTAGAGCCGATTTTGACATATTTGTATAAAAGACAGAACATACAGAGCTCCATGTATGTTTGTGTAAATATATAAAATATTAATTATATGATGAAATATTAGGTACCCTTATGATTTATATTTACCTAATTGAGATATATTCATTTGTTGTTAGTGTAACTTAGTTTTTGGCCCCCCCTCTTGCCCATTCATTGTACTGTGGTACGTGTGTTAGGATAATTGCAGGAAGTTGGGCCTTCGGGGGGGTGGGGGGGTCCTTGCTAGATGTGGGAGCGGTATAGTTTTTTGACCATACAGACAAACAAACAGGTCATATTATGTATTTTCCATGTCAAGTAATCTATACTTTAAGTTGCTTGGAGAATCATTTTTTTTTGGTTAGATATAAGAAGAATAAACCTTTTTTTTTCACCATATCCCTGGATCTCATTGAATGTTTTGTCCGTTTGGAAACCTTGAGTGTGGACTGTATGCGTACGAAACAACCCCGCTTCAGTCTAGGGCAGTGGCTATGGTAAAGAGGAAAGGAAGCTACTACAATCAAGTCAAGAAACTCTGAAGGATTACTATCAGAAGGAAATCTCCGGTTCGGACACACGCTGGATATTGTTCTATTTGTCATTGCATTCGGACCATAAGGACAGCTCGCTTGGAAGGACTTGAACTCCTAGAATTCGCCAGCTGTGACTAACCACTGCGAATGAATGATCTGCCCTGTTCAATGCGATCGTTTGATCATGCATATTATGGAAGTGCAAATGTGCTTATAATTGGAATCGTTTGAAAAACGTGGGAATGGAATTCAAAACACAGCGCTGTGAAAACAATTTAGAAGTTCAAGTTTTGGAAACACTGAGATCCTATGCACAATGTAGCCTAATCATATGTCTAATATTTGGCCTAACGTGGAAATGCAATGCATCAACGGAATGCAACTAAAGGCTCTAAAGCTACTGCGTGTTTAAACTTCATTAAAGGAGACAAAGCTTATTAATGGGATGAAGTGTGCCAAACTTCCACATGTTCAACTCAAAATGGGTCACTATGTTGAAATGGATGACTGTGTTTTAAAGCATTAAAGGAGGTCTAAAGGGGCATTGCGTTTAACAATCAAATCAACAACTGTCATTGTAAATTGAGTGAACTAAAAGAGAATGATGGAGGATGAAATCCCAAGTAAGACCCCACTGGATAGGGCAGAGGAGCATTTAAATTCACTCTATGCAGCCCGGAGAGGCAAACTTGGAGTGTGCACACGCAAAATGAATGAAATAAAAGTCCTTGTTGATGGAGGAAACATTGAAACTGTGAATGGGGGTCTTGAAGCATTTGATGCTGTTCTCAATGACTAAGAATGCTCATGAATCTGTGCTAGAGCTAGTCACAGAAGAGGAACAGGAAAATGAGAGCATTAACTATTATCAACCAAGAATGAGGACTCATGAACATTTCCTGAAAGAGGTGGAAATATGGAAAAAGGCTGAAGTTGAGCCACAAACGCCCATTGAACCACATGACAGCATTTCCAACGTGTCAAAAAGATCAAGTAAAACAAAGTATTCTAAGACTGCTTCCTCAGTGTCCTCTGCACGCCTAAAAGCTGAAGCAGAACGAGCAGCTCTACTAGCTCGCCAAGCATCATTACAGGACAAGCATGCATTGGAACTGGAAAAAGCTCAACTGGAACAACAGAAAGCTCAACTGAATGTTAGGATGGAAAAAATGGCACTGGAAACAGACATAGCAGCATATAATGCCAGACTGAAGGTCCTGGAGAGTGTTGAGTCAACTTCTCAGTCCCATGCTGTGGCAGCCCACTTACTAAGCCAAGAAGATTGAATGAACACTTATTTTGAGAACCAGGAACCCAAGGTCTATGATGAACCTGAACCATCACCTGTTGAGTTTGCTGCATTAGGTGCAGTTCCAAAGACCCCACTACAGAGGGTTTTGCAACAACCGACAACAAAGCCATCAAAACGTTTTCAGAAAACAGTCGTAAACCACACCCTTCAGCAGCCAACAGCAAGGTCTAGCAATCAACACAGAATCAACACTGCGGGTATCAGCCATAATACCAGCCATGATAACCTCTCTACTGTCATGCAAAGGCAGAATGAAATTGCTGACTTCCTTGTACTACAGCACAAACAGCCCACACTCCCTGTTAGGGAGATACCTATGTTTGACGGTGATCCTCTACACTTTAGGCCATTCATGCGTGCATTTTGAGCATGGTATAGAAGATAAGCAGTCACCAGGATAGGCTCTATTACCTGGAACAGTACACCTCTGGTCAGCCCAAGGATCTGGTCCGTAGTTGTCTACATATGGAAGCCAGAAGAGGCTATGCAGAGGCTAAGAGGTTGTTAAAGGAACACTTTGGCAATAAAATCAAAGTCACCACTGCTTACATGGAAAAAGCTTGCAACTGGACAAACATCAAACCGGATGATGGAAAGGAACTGGGTGTACTAAGAGGTTGCTGTAACACTATGCAAGACCTACAGAACCTGGAAGAGCTTAATCTTCCCTCCAACATAAAGTTGATCATGTCAAAACTTCCCTATATATTAAGGGAATAATGGGGTTCTACAACATGTGATATTTTAGAGAGAAGCCACCTGAGAGCCCAGTTCAGTGACCTTGTGAAGTTCATGGAAAAACAGGCCTAAATACTGCAGGATCCGTTGTATAGAGATACTCAAGATCCCCTGTCCAACAAAAGGTTTAAAAAAAAAAAAAAACTGCAGCTGACTTTAAACAGCAGTTCAAGTCCAAGAATAGGGGAAGCAGCTTTGCCACTGCAGTAGCTGTAGTGGCAGATTGTGACTCTGAAAAACCTCTAAAAGAACAAACATTCCAAGTAAAGAGACCAGGCATCTACCCTTCTGATTCTCCCAGTATCGCATGTGTATTTTGTGCTGGTGAGCAGTTATTGGTTGACTGCCAACAGGTTAACTTCTCTAGGGTAAGGGGCAGCATTCGGAATTTTGGATGAAATGCATGCCCAAATTAAACTGCCTGCTTCTCGGGCCCAGAAGATATGATATACATATAACTGGTATATTTGGATATAAAACACTCTAAAGTTTCCAAAACTGTTAACATGTCTGTGGGTATAACAGAACTGATTTGGCAGGTGAAAACCTGAGGAAAATCCATTCAGGAAGTAGTTTTTTTTGTTGGTTTTGTAGTTTTCTATTCAATGCCATTACAGTATCCATTGACTTAGGACTCAAATTGCAGTTTCTATGCCTTCCACTAGATGTCAACAGTCTTTAGAAATTGTTTCAGGCTTGTACTCTAAAAAATGAGGAAGTAAGACCAGTCTGAATGAGTAGACCCTAAAGTGTCACAGAGCTTTTTCTTGCGCGAGACCGAGAGAGTGCCTTTCTTGTTTACCTTTTATATTGACGACGTTATTGTCCGGTTGAAATATTATCGATTATTTAGACTAAAAACAACCTGAGGATTGAATATAAACATCGTTTGACATGTTTCTATGAACTTTACGGATACAATTTGGATTTTTTGTCTTCCTGTTTTGACTGTGTTTGAGCCTGTGGATTACTGAAGAAAACGCGCGAACAAAACTGAGGTTTTTGGATATAAAGAGACTTTATCGAACAAAAGGAACATTTATTGAGTAAATGAATGTCTGCTGAGTGCAACCATATGAAGATCATCAAAGGTAAGGGATTAATTTTATCTCTATTTCTGACTTGTTCAACTCTTCTACTTGGCTGGTTACTGTTTGTAATGATTTGTCTGCTGGGCTATGTTCTCAAATATTCGTAAGGTATGCTTTCGCCGTAAAGCATTTTTAAAATCTGACACCGTAGTTGGATTCACAAGAAGTTAGTCTTTAAACCTATGTAAAATATGTTTTGTTTTCTGAATTTTTATAATGAGTATTTCTGTATTTGAATTTGGCGCCCAGCAGTTTCACTGGCTGTTGAAGAGGTGGGACGCTAACGTCTCATGTACCCAAGAGAGGTTAAGGCACAGCCACACGAATCCAAGGTTGAGTTTCTGAGATCAAAAGGCCTTTGTGTTGGCTATTTGATGAGAGGACACTTAAGCAAAGAATGTAAAAGAAGGATGACCTGTCAGAGCTGTAAAAGAAAGCACCCCACTATCCTGCACATTGAAGGAAGAGAGAGATTTAGATCTCAAAAGGCAGATATGAGTGGTGTAGCAGTAGGAGACTGTCAGCAGTGCTCTTGTTTCACTGGAAGCTGGTGAAGATACCGGGGCCGGTACAGATTGTGCACTTGCAATTGTGCCAGTTCAAGTAAAGATGGCAAATGGAAGCAAGTCTGTGTTAACCTATGTGGTTATCGATTCTGGTAGCTCATCAACATTTTGTACAGAGAGACTCATGAGGCAGCTGAAAGCTGAAGGCAGTGAGACTGAAATCCTGCTACGCACAATGTGGCAGGAGAGTCCTACCTAGAACTTTGAGAAATCTGGATTAGAGATTGGCAACGTGGAAGGCGACACATTTCTTGCATTACCAAAGGTCTACACTCAGAATAAGATCCCAGTGACGAGAACATTCCCACTCAGAAAGATCTCAAAAGGTGGCCATACCTGAAAGAGGTTCAGTTGAAGGAGATTGATGCCGACGTCAAACTCCTGATTGGCGTAAATGCTCCAAAGGCGGGAACCCTGGCAAATCATAAATAGCCAAGGCAACGGACCGCATGCAGYGAAAACCCTCTTTGGATGGGTGATGAACAGTCCTCTTAACAATTGTACCATGGCAGAAGAATCTGGGCGTCCTACGGTGATGGCCAATCGTATCTCAATGGCCGACCTGGGGGTTCTTCTGGTAAAATCAGTACAACCATGACTTCCCTGAGAAAGAGTATGAAGAGAAAAGTGAGATGTCAGCTGAGGATTGTAAGTTTATGGAGATAGTATCAAGCTCCATAACCCTCAAAGACCGTCACTACTACTTACCATTGCCCTTTCACAAACAAAGATGTAGTCCTGCCAAACAATCTTGACTTGGCAAAGCAGCGGGCTCTAAAATATTATCAGGAAGTTCAAGAAGGACAAAGGTTACGCTGCAGAGTACAAAGGCTTCATGGAAGAGAAAAGGTTACGCCGAGAAGGTACCACAAGAACAGCTCCTCAGAGAGAAAGGCAAGGTATGGTACATACCACACCATGGCGTTCACCATAAGTGCAAAGGAACAATACGAGTGGTGTTTGACTGTTCATCATCCTATAAAGGCACATCTCTCAACAGTGAACTCCTTCAAGGCCCTGACCTGGCAAACACGCTTATAGGAGTCTTGCTAAGATTTCGGCAAAGCACATTGCCATGATTGCAGACATTGAAGGAATGTTCCATCAAGTACGTGTCCTTGAAGATGACTTAAGACTTCCTGTGATTCCTATAGTGGCCGGACGGTGATACTAACATAAGATTGGAGTACAGAATGACGGTACATCTTTTTGGTGCTATATCCTCTCCAAGTTGTGCACACTTTGCACTGCGAAAGACTGCAGAAGACAACTGTGAGAGGTACGATGAAGAGGTGATTCAAACAGTCAAGTCCAACTTATGTTGATGACTGCCTCAAGTCAGTGGCCACAGAAGAACAAGCCATAGCTCTCACAAAAAACCTCAGGGATGTGTGCTCTCAGGGTGGGTTCAAGTTGACCAAGTGGGTCAGCAACAGCCGCGCTGTGCTGGCTTCTATCGCTGATGAACACAAAGCCAAGCAGATTAAAGAACTGGACCTGGACAGAGAAAAGCTGCCTGTTGAAAGAGCACTTGGAATCCGATGGAACATTGAAAGTGATGCGTTTACCTTCCGAGTCACTGTCAAGAACAGAGCCCTTACAAGAAGAGGTATTCTCTCCACTGTCAGCTTTGTTTATGATCCATTAGGTTTCCTCGCCCCATTCATATTAAATGTAAAGCAAATATTCAAGTGCTCTGCAAACTAAAGTGTGGATGGGATGAAGTCACCCCTGAAGAACACTATTTCATGGAAGAGATGGCTCTCAGAGCTGGACCAGCTGTCCAGATTCCAGATTGACAGTGGTATGATGCCTGAGAACTTTGGTCAGGTCAAGACCGCACAGCTGCATCACTTCGGTGACGCAAGTGAACAACGTTATGGCATGTCAAACTACCTTAGGTTCACAAATGGTATGGAAAAGTTCCACATCGCATTCATACTGGGGAAATCAAGGGTGACTCCACTCAAGCAGATGACGATCCCCAGACTGGAACTTGCCGCAGCAACATTGGCAGTGCGAGTGGACAGGATGTTAAGGTTGGAGCTCCAGATTGAACTTGCGGAGTCAACTTTCTGGACAGACAGCCAGTCTGTGCTAAAATACATCCGCAACGATACCAAGAGATTCCATACCTCTGTGGCTAATAGGGTTGCTATGATCCGTGACCTATCGAAAGCATAACAGTGGAGGTATTTGAACTCCAAACACAACCCAGCCGATGATGCCTCAAGAGGATTACATGTTGAAACTTTCCTGAACTCAAAGAGATGGCACAAAGGACCAGAATTCCTGGAGAAAACAGAAACACAATGGCCGAAAGTTGCCGAGGAGCTTGGCTCCCTCCCTCCGGATGATCCAGAGGTGAGAAAAAACGGCATCGTAAACAGTACAAGTGTGGAAGAAAAGAGTCCGACCAGCAAACCGATTGAGTAATATTCAACATGGAACAGCTTGAAAAAAGCAGTTGCCTGGATGCTGAAATTGAAGAGACTTCTTCTACAGTTAAGCCAGAAAAGGAAAGTTCTCACACAAACTGATCCAGGATCAGATCAGTGTCTAACAAACTCACTGAAGGAACAAATTGACAAGTTCAAACTGACGTTTGGAAAAGAAAGTCTGTCTGTGGAGGACCTAGATGGAGCAGAAAAGGTCATCATTCAATTTGAGCAACGACAGCACTTTAACTTCTTGGCAATATGGGGGCGCTGTTTCCACTTTGGAAAACATCGTGCCCAAATTAAACTGCCTCGTACTCTATTCTAGATCGTACAATATGCATATTATTATTACTATTGGATAGAAAACACTCAAGTTTCTAAAACTGTTTGAATTATATCTGTGACTAAAACAGAACTCATTTTGCAGCAAACTTCCAGACAAGTGAAAAATCTGAAAACGATGCTCTGTTCCAGGGCCTGCCTATTGAATTGCCTTATATTTATGGATATGCATGCACTGCATACGCCTTCCACTAGATGTCAACAGGCAGTGGAAGGTGGAATGGGGTGTCTAGCTTGATCTGAGGCCGAACAAGAGCTCTTGGAATGACGTGTCCAGAATTTCCTTTCTCTACCTAGGCGCGGGAAGCACCTCCCTATTGTCTTATGATAAGCGTTCGGTATACACGGCTAATATCTCCGGCTTTGTTTTTATTTGATACATATTAGAAAAAMATCATRAAGTAGGTTTTTTCAACCGAGTTTCATCAGTTTATTCAACGTTTAATGGGACTTTTGGAGTTTTCCGTTCTCTGCGTCGAGAGAAATTGGGAACGTCATCAACATTGGCTAGCCTTGTGGAGCGAATTCGACAGGAGAGAAGACATTCTAAAACCAAACAACGATTTATTCTGGACCTAGGACTCCTTGTACAAGATTCTGATGGAAGCTCAGCAAAAGTAAGAACAATTTATGAAATATATTTCGTATTTCTGTAGAAAATGTTTAGTCCTATTATCCGCCCTTTTTGCGGGCGCTGTCTCGCTATAACGTAAGCTGTTGTTTGGTAAAGTTATTTTTAAAAATCTAACACGGCGGTTGCATTTAGAACTAGTGTATCTTTCATTTGCTGTCCAACATGTATTTTTTGTAAAGTTTATGATGGAGTTCTTTGGTCAGATTAGGTGAGTGTCCAAAATAGCTCGGACAATTTGGTGAATCGATGCTACATATTCACAATGTAAACACGGTTTGCAGCTCTAATATGCACATTTTCGAACAAAACATAAGTGTATTGTATAACCTGATGTTATAAGACTGTCATCCGATGAAGTTGGTCAAGGTTAGTGATTAATTGTATATCTTTGCTGGTTTTGCAATTGCTACCTTTTGCTGCTAATAAATGCTATATTGTGTTTGGCTATTGTGGTAAGCTAAATATAATGCATATTGTGTTTTCGCTGTAAAACATTTTTTTAAATCGGAAATCATGGCTGGATTCACAAAAATGTTTATCTTCATTTGCTGTATTGGACTTGTGATTTCATGAAATTATATTATTATGATATCCCTGTCGCGTTAGGCTAGGCTATGCTAGTCAGCTTTTTTGATGAGGATGCTCCCGGATCCGGGATGGGTAGCAATGAAAGGTTAAACAAAGAATATGCACTAGTTGTGCAATCTGGGTCAATCTGTAAGCTTGATCCAATTGTTGACAATGGCATTCTGAGAGTGGGAGGAAGGTTAAGCAAGTGCTATGCCTACGGAACTAAGAATCCGATGATCCTGCCCAAAGACTCCAACAATCTCCAGACTGATCTTACTCCACATCCACTGAGCAGGTTGGCCACTCTGGGAGAGGTACATGCTTTTAGACTTCGCCAGCGATATTGGATACCCTGTACCAACTCCTTAGCAAGGAAGGTCCTTAGAGATGTGTCTTCTGCAGTCGGATGCAGAAGAGATGTGTCTTCTGCAGGCGGATGCCAAGCTAGAGCTGGAGAACAGAAGATGGCCGACCTTCCACAAGATCGGGTGTCACCTGATTTGCCGCCTTTCACCCATGTGGGCATAGATTACTTCGGCCCTATAGAGGTGAAGCGAGGCCGCGTTCATGTGAGGCGGTATGGTGTGATCTTTACTTGCCTTGTGAGTCGAGCTGTCCATCTAGAAGTTGTTAGTTATCTGGATACTGATTCCTGCATCAATGCCTGCGCAGGTTCATCTGTCGAAGGGGCCCAGTAACAAGTATCAGAACAGACAATGGCACCAACTTTGTTGGAACACACAGAGAGCTAGGAGAAGCTCTGAAAGAGCTGGATCACAGCAAGATTCAAAATGAATTACTGAAGGAAGGAGTGACATGGTCATTCAACCCACCCTCTGGAGCCCACCATGGGGGGGGTATGGGAGAGGTTGATCCAACTGGTGAAAAATATCCTCTATTCAGTCCTTAACTGACTTGCCTAGTTAAATAAAAGGTAAAAAATATATATATCTCATCTGCCGCGCTGGTTAGTGTTTAGTCAACCAATCATCTATCCACATTGCATTCGCGCCACGTCAATAACGTCATCGCGGCAAACCGAGTGCCATTCATTTAGAATGGTGTTTTTTGTAATTGACTAATTCTAGAGATTTCAAAAATGTGTTTTTGTGTGTATAACATTAACCAGACAGAATGAAGAAATTAACGACTAATTCAATTGTATTGTTTTCATTTTAGTAACATATTATATCTTTCATTGTAAATACATGGGTCTTATTAATGAAATATAACATTTAACTTTTTAGGGATAGGGGGCAGCATTTTCACTTTGGATGAATAGCGTGCCCAGAGTGAACTGCCTCCTACTCTGTCCCAGATGCTAATATATGCATATTATTATTACTATTGGATATAAAACACTCTGACGTTTCTAAAACTGTTTGAATGATGTCTGTGAGTATAACTGAACTCATATGGCAGGCAAAAACCTGAGAAAAAAATCCAAACAGGAAGTGAGAATTCTGAGGCTGGTCGATTTTCAACTCATCGCCTATTGAATTTCCAGTGGGATCTTTTTGCACTTCCTACGCCTTCCACTAGATGTCAACAGTCTGTAGAACGTTGAATGAAGCTTCTACTGTGATGTGGGGCCGGATGGGAGCTGTTTGAGTGAGTGGTCTGGCAGAGTGCCAGGTCCTGGTCATGCGCATTCCACATGATATCGACTTGCTTTCCATTACTTCTATAGACACAAAGGAATTCTCCGGTTGGAACGTTATTGAATATTTATGATAACATCCTAAAGATTGATTCTCTACTTAGTTTGACAAGTTTATTTGACCTCTAATATAACCTTTTGAAGTTCGCCTGGACCTGCGCGAGCGTTTGGATATGTGTACTAAAACGTGCAAACGAAAGTAGCTACTTGGACATAAATAAATGGACATTATCGAACAAAACAACAATTTATTGTGGAACTAGGATTTCTGGGAGTGCATTCTGATGAAGATCATCAAAGGTAAGGGAATATTTATGATGTAATTTCGTATATCTGTTGACTTTTATTTCTATCTGAGCGCCGTCTCAGATTATTGCATGGTTTGCTTTTTCCGTAAAGTTTTTTTGAAATCTGACACAGCGGTTGCATTGAGAACAAGTGTATCTTTAATTCTATGTAAAACATGTATCTTTCATCAAAGTTTATGATGAGTATTTCTGTTATTTGATGTGGCTCTCTGCAATTTCTCTAGATAATTTGGAGGCATTTCTGAACATGGCGCCAATGTAAACTGAGATTTTTTATATAAATATGCACATTATCGAACAAAACATACATGTATTGTGTAACATGATGTCCTATGAGTGTCATCTGCTGAAGATCATCAAAGGTTAGTGATTAATTTTCTCTATTTCTGCTTTTTGTGACTCCTATCTTTGGCTGGGAAAATGGCTGTGTGTTTTTTGGACTTGGCGGTGATCTAACATAATCATATGTTGTGTTTTCGCTGTAAAACATTTTTTTTTTTTTTATCGGACATGATGGGTAGATTAACAAGATGTTTATCTTTCATTTGCTGTATTGGAYTTGTTAATGTGTGAAAGTTACATATTTAAAAAATAATAATAATAATTTCCCACGCTGCTTTTTCAGCGGAATGTTGTCAGGGGTTCCGCTAGCGGAACGTGTGTCCTAGAAAGGTTAAATACTTAACTCGCTCATAAATAACTTCAGAGTCACACACGTAAAAAATGTGTATAATAGTTTCCCTTCTTTGTCACAGAAATGGCATCATGTTGTCCTCTAAATCCATGAACTTAGACAAGTTATTGCAAGTGTATATTTTGTGATAGATTTTAAAGTGAATTTCTTTTACTTTTTTTGACATACAAAATGTATGAGGGAGCAACCAAGCTTTCTTCTTTTAAATTTCAGTAACATATGCATTCCAGAAGAATTTTCCTCCAGGAGGGATCTTGTTCTTGGAGTTAAAAAGTTATCTTAACTCTGGGATAGGGCCTAGTTTCCTGAATTTCCGCCTGTCTGACATGCCCAAAGTAAACTGCCTGTTACTCAGGCCCAGAAGCTAGGATATACATTTAATTGGTAGCATTGGTTAGAAAACACTTTAATGTCTGTGAGTATAACAGAATTGATATGGCAGGCGAATATACACATTTTTAGCTCCATGTCTCCTCCAATGCAAAGCTATTGCTCATATGTATTTCTGTCTCCCAGAATGCAGTACCTATGGCTTCCACTAGATGTCAGTCTTTATACAAGGTTTCAGGCTTTTGAATGATGTAAGACACTTGTATTTTCATGAATGTTTAATATTACGATTTTTTTATTTGAATTGCACGCCCTCCAATTTCACCGGATGTTGTCGACTTTGGCCCTGCTAGCGGGACACCTAGCCCTAACAGAATGGATTATTACATTTACCCAGTAGGGAGCAACCTTCTAACATACATTGTGCATCTATCGTGCAGGGTTTGAGTCCCTGGCGGCGTAGTGTGTTACTGATGGTAGGCTTTGTTACTTTGGTCCCAGCTCTCTGCAGGTCATTCACTAGGTCCCCCCGTGTGGTTCTGGGATTTTTGCTCACCGTTCTTGTGATCATTTTGACCCCACGGGGTGAGATCTTGCGTGGAGCCCCAGATCGAGGGAGATTATCAGTGGTCTTGTATGTCTTCCATTTCCTAATAATTGCTCCCACAGTTGATTTCTTCAAACCAAGCTGCTTACCTATTGCAGATTCAGTCTTCCCAGCCTGGTGCAGGTCTACAATTTTGTTTCTGGTGTCCTTTGACAGCTCTTTGGTCTTGGCCATAGTGGAGTTTGGAGTGTGACTGTTTGAGGTTGTGGACAGGTATCTTTTATACTGATAACAAGTTCAAACAGGTGCCATTAATACAGGTAACGAGTGGAGGACAGAGGAGCCTCTTAAAGAAGTTACAGGTCTGTGAGAGCCAGAAATCTTGCTTGTTTGTAGGTGACCAAATACTTATTTTCCACCATAATTTGCAAATAAATTCATTAAAAATCCTACAATGTGATTTTCTGGATTCTTTTTCTAATTTTGTCTGTTATAGTTGAAGTGTACCTATGATGAAAAATACAGGCCTCATCTTTTTAAGTGGGAGAACTTGCACAATTGGTGGCTGACTAAATACTATTTTGCCCCACTGTATACCATTGATTTAGTGAAGGCAGAGGCAGTTGGTAATGGCTAGAAGGGATCCAGCGTTTGTCCATTTAACGTCAGATTTGATTTATCGTAGCAGGTTAGGAGATTACACTGCTGGTTTGCCATGCGTACTGAATACGGTGCTCGATTTAAAGGCACAATCATTTGATTTCTTGCTGTCTGTCATTGATTTTTGAATAATCTGATTTATCTGAATCTAACATGATCTTATCCCATTCAAATTCAATGCATATTGGTTCACATCCACAAGTTTTTGCACAGGGAAATAAATGGAACAGCCAAATAACAATCATTATTTTAATCCAATCAGGTTTATTATGCAAAACAACACATTATAAAGACAATTTGAGACACATTTAAAAACATCTTTCAATAATCGGTAGTAGGTACCAGGCACACCGGTTTGAGTGTCACGAACTGCAACTCTGTTAGTTAGTCGTGTGTATCAAGAAAGGTCTAACACCCAAAGGACAAAACTGTGGGAAGCATTGGAGTCAACATGGGCCAGCATTCCTGTGGAACGCTTTCGACACCTTGTAGAGTCCATGCCCAAAAGAATTGAGGCTGTTCTGAGGGCAAAAGAGGGTGCAACTCAGTACTAGGAAGGTGTCCTTAATGTTTTCTACCCTCAGTGTGTCTGCAGAGGTTACAGAAGATAGAAATGCTAAAAGTGTCCCATTTTTCTTCTGACTTCACTCAAATAAATACTACGAGACAAAATGAACAGGATATAATACGTCAAGAATCAGACTGCTGCAATAGATAACTGCCGTTTTAAGGACTCATGACCAATTCTGCTGTTTGTATATACATACAAAATGTTTCCACCATTGTTAACTATGGCCGAAAAGAGCTTCTGGACATCAGAACAGCGATCACTAACCTCGAATTTGGATGAAGATTAAGGAGCCGGCGACCACTCACTCTGATCCCAGAGACTCATAAAAAGGAAAAGACTGCCTGAGATGCCGAAGTGCGGTCACCCTGACGAAACTACTTAGGCAAAAAAAGTATCCGCCTCTACCCTCCGTTCTATTAACAAACGTACAATCACTGGAGAACAAACTGTACGAGCTCCGTTAGACTATCCTATCAATCTCTAATGGAGCTCATCCAGTTTATTCTCTAGTGATTGGTAGGATAGTCTATAGGATAGTCTATAGGGTAGGATAGTCAATGCCCCATAATGACAAAGCATTATGGGGCATTGTGTGTAGATTGATGAGGGAAAAATGAATTCATAATTAATTTTAGAAGGCTGTAAGGTAACAAAATGTGAAAAAAGTCAAGGGGTCTGAAACCTTCCCGAATACACTGTACAGATTCTCTATACTGTGGAGCTGTCTAAAACACACAGAACCCTGCTACAGATTCTCTATACACGTTTTACTTTCTTAGTGTTAGTTTGCTGGTCTGTGGAGCAAACAAAGACTCACGCACGCACGCAGGAATGCAGGAGAGAGAAGCTATGAACAGCAGACATGAACGTGGTCTTTGTTCCAAGCAGAACATCGGGCGGATAGACCGACATTTCAAAGTCGCCCATGCACTTACGTCTGGTACTATCGAATGGAGCACGCTATGTGTGACGTAGAAGTCCGTCACTGGCCGCRGGCAGCATTTGGTACTTTAACGCACGTACACATTCATCACTCCTCCCTGCTCCGTTATCAGATAAGTTAACAATGTGGGTCGAMACACAAGTTAACTTCTCTATCTTAGTACATACATTTCACACTTACGTCAGTAACCGGTTATGGTATAAAGAAAAAACAGACAAGTGTTCATATTTAATATAAGCAATATTTATTATACTTATCAATGTTATGGATGAGCGTGTTGTTTGTTTGTTCTGTTCCTCTCTCTCCTCATCTCTGTAGCTTCCGGGTATGCTGGATAAGGACCCGCGCTAAGGGAATTGGGCTGACTTTGTAGTGCCTGTCCCGAATGGCTCATTATTGTAAATGGGCATATTGAAAGACACTATGTTAGTAGTGATGTCATTTTGTAAATGTTATATTGTGATATTGTTTCATAAAAAAAACGTGTTGCAATGTATATACTTTAGCATGTTTAGTTGAATGGAAAATGTAGGTTTGAATAGGTAATTGCTTAATTAATTTGTGTTAATTGTTCTGAGGGGAGGGGCTACCCCTACAAAGGAGCCTCTCTTTCAGTTCATGGGGAGGCATTTTGGATTGAGCTGTGGATGGGGCAGCATTGTTTTTAGCTGTCCCATAAGGTATACGGTTAGATAGTAGTACTATTTTTGTTCCGGAATCACTATGTAAATAAACACACTTGCACAGAAGAACTTTTGCGGCTCTGCCATCCTTTTATTTTGATGGAGGTTAGATTTTCCAGTTTAGCCTTCTGGCCTACTCTACGTGACGCTATGCTAGCGAGCCGGCATTCGACTGACAGACAGCAGCCCGAATCAGGGCAGTACATGCAGCGGAATGATGGTGGTGGAATGCGTCTGGAGCCCAGGGAGAACCCTGGGACTTTGCCAGGGGTTGACAGTGAGCGGAGCAACAGCTGGTGGACGAGGATGAGCAGTCGGCGGTGGCGCAGCCAACCAGCCAGAGTGAAAAGCGGTCAGAACCGAGGGAGCAAGGCTGCGTCAGGTGGACTTCAACGGATAGCGAGAGTGGTGAGGTTGACGGTGAGTCTTCCACTATTGAAGATCGGGGGCCTACCCGGAAGCGAGTAGGAAAAAAATATCAGTCTGACCGTAAATGAATGCTTCATTCTGGGTAAAAACCATTCAGTGGAACGTATTGACAATAGTCAATGATTAGGCAACCCTTGTGAACCGGTAGATACAAGAAAAACAGGTTTTAAAGTTGTGTTAATACAGCTTTCATCACATTCCCAATTGGTCAGAAGTTTACATGCACTCAACTAGAATAGGGTTGTAATGTAACAAAGGGTGGTCGTTAACTTCTCTGGGATATGTGGGCGGTAGCGTCCCACTTGGCCAAAAGCCAGAAAAAATGTAGCGCGCCAAATTCAAATATATTACTATAAAAATCAGTCTTTTCATCACACATGAAATACACCAAATTTAAAGCTACACATGTTGTGAATCCAGCCAACATGTCTAATTTCAAAAAGGATTTACGGGGAAAGCACACCAAACAATTATGTTAGCTCAGTACATAGCCACAGAAAAACACAGCCATTTTCCCAGCAAAAGATAGTAGCACAAAAAGCAGAAAGAGATAAAATTAATCACTAACCTTTGATGATATTCATCAGATGACACTCATAGGACATCATGTTACACAATAAATGTATGTTTTGTTCGATAATGTGCATATTTATATCCACAAATCTCGGTTTACATTGGCGCCATGTTCAGAAATGCCTCCAAAATATCCGGAGAAATTGCAGAGAGCCATGTCAAATAACAGAAATACTCATCATAAACTTTGATGAAAGATACATGTTTTACATAGAATTAAAGATAAACTAATTCTTAATGCAACCGCTGTGTCAGATTTCAAAATAACTTTACGGAAAAAAGCACACCATGCAATAATCTGAGACGGCTCTCAAAAATAACAACATTTCTCCGCCATGTTGGGGTCAACAGATATACGAAATTACATCATAAATATTCCCTTACCTTTGATGATCATCAGAATGCACTCCCAGGAATCCTAGTTCCACAGTAAATCGTTGTTTTGTTTCGATAATGTCCATTACTTATGTCTAAGTAGCTACTTCTGCTAGCATGTTTAGTGCACATGTCCAAATGCTCGCGCAGATGCAGGCGAACTCGGACGAAAACTTCAAAAGGTTATATAACAGGTTGAATAAACTGGTCAAACTAAGTAGAGAATCAATCTTCAGGATGTTGTTATCATAACTATCCAATAACGTTCCAACCGGAGAATTCCTTTGTGTCGCTAGAAGTTGTGGAAAGCAAGACGATATCGTTTGGAACGCGCATTCTGCCAGACCAATGACTGAAACACCTCCCATCCGGCTCAACATCACAGTAGAGGCTTCATTCCACATTCTACAGACTGTTGACATCTAGTGGAAGGCGTAGGAAGTGCAAACAGATCCATATCTTACAGGGAATTGAATATGCGATTAGTTGAACATCGACCAGCCTCAGAATTCTCACTTCCTATTTGGATTTTTTCTCAGGTTTTTGCCTGCCATATGAGTTCTGTTATACTCACAGACATCATTCAAACAGTTTTAGAAACTTCAGAGTGTTTCATATCCAATAGCAATAATAATATGCATATATTAGCATCTGGGACAGAGTAGGAGGCAGTTCACTATGGGCACGCAATTCATCCAAAAGTGAAAATGCTGCCCCCTATCACAAAGAAGTTTTAACACACAGACAGACTAATGAGAGATTGTGGATTCAAAAACGGGGTACTTTTGATCACAGGCCTAAATGAAAATTATTAGAGAACAATAACCTATCTAACCCTAACCCTGACCTTAACACTAACCTTAACCATCCTAACAAACTGATATCTCTAAATGTTGAAAATGTTGTGCATCCTCTAATTTTAAAGTATTTGAAAGGCTGAGATGAGGTTACCATCCGTTCAATCACCAGGCACATGGCTCAACATTGTCATTGCACTGAGACTCTGGAATTTGTCATAAAAATACAATTCAATTAAATGTGAAAATGAATAAAGTTCCAGCAGTACATGAGATGATCAGACTGAACCAACTGCTATCTTGAAATGTTTATAAAGTTAGTAGGCAGCCTGGGCCATTTTCTTCCAAGACCAAAAAAGTAGGCCCAGAATGAAGCCTGACCTAAATTTAAGGTGATTTTGGGTTACAGCGGCCAAACAGTTCAGGCTAGAAACACAATTCAACCACAGGAATGCTTGGGAAGTCCTCCTTATTTACTCGGACCATGTGAAATGAACCCTTAACACCTATTCGGTATTAAGAATTTGTCCCCAACCTAAACATAACCCCTAACCCAGACCAAACCTGTGCCATTCCCAGAAGGAAGATCCCCCGACAGCCTGGTACTGATCAGAGATGCAAGAGACAAAAACATGCGGCTTGTAGTCCTAAATTTAGATTTTGAAAAAGCCTTTGATTGGGTCTCGCACCAGTACCTCAAGGTACTGCAAAAAATGGGCTTCCCGGACAGGTTCTTAGCTTGAGTGGGACTGCTGTACAGGGATATCACCAGCAAAGTCCTTGTAAACGGGCATTTGTCAAAAGCAGTGGGAGTACACTGCGGCTTCCGTCAGGGCTGCCCTTTATCGCCTCTTCTGTTTGTGGCCTGTATCAAACCACTGGCACAGGTCTTGCGACGGAACCAACGGATCAGTGGGGTGGGTATCCCGGGGAGTGGAGGGATGACCACCAAGTGCGTGTTTTAGACAGACGACGTGAACATTTTATGTACCGACCTTTTATCCGTCGACAGGACCCTGGACAGGACTGACTGGTACGGGCAAGACTGAACAGAGACAAGACAGAGGGCCAAATTTTCGGACCGTGGGCAGACCCAGACTTGACCAGACTACCACTGACTGTTAAAACGACGGACATAAGTGTACTGGGGGTAAATTTTGCCCAGGAGGGAGCGGCAACTGGAGTGGGATCCTGGGCACAGTAAGACAGCAACTGGGTTTTTGGGTACTTTGACAGCTGACTTATGAGGGCAAGGTTTTAATCATTAAAGCTGTGATTTTACCTGTGCTATTATTATTCAGTTCTGTTTTTATTCTGGCTGGGATCTAACCTCAGGACCCTGAGGCTGATCTCGGTCTACCTGCGAGCTCCAGTCTCTTTCTAGCTCCCCACACCCTATGTCCAACTCCAGAAGTTAAGACATTTTAAACTGGAAAAAGAGGCAGTCACGGTTTTAACTAAACATCGCGCTCTTGTGCAGGAGCGGGAACCAGTGTGTCCAGTGCGCGGGCTTGTTACAGGCGAGCCCACAACGGTTTGGCGCAACGTGGCCCATCCTGCTCTGCTGTACCGGCAACGGGACATGTCCTGGATGGACGCCCACGAGATCCTCCCGGTCAGGGCCGTTATGCACTCCCGGGGCATGGCGAGGACACCCGACTGCCCCCGACAAGGCTGCGGCCAAGATGAGTCGGTGAGGCACTTGCTCTGGGAGTGCAGAGCCGCAAGGGACCTGTGGAAGGAAGCAGGCCCCCTGATCTCCCCGTGTCTGCCAGCAGGGGAGGACCTAACGCGCCAGCTTGTGCTGTATAGGGTGGGCCAAAGGCCTATTCCACCGAAGGCCTTCACCAAGCTCTGGCCCACCCTCACGTGTCTGAAGGATGCACTGTGGTCCTCCCGCAACCTGCTGGTAGCGAAACGAGTAGAGACCACCCCCCAGGCAGTGGCCATCGTAGCCATGGTAGACCTGGGTTGGTACAGAAGGGGGCCTCGACCCCAGGCGGAGTGTCCCCCACAACACCCAAGGTCCCGGCGTCCACGGCCTGACAGTGCTGCGCCTAGGGGAAGGATCTCCTCTGGGCCCCGAAGGACAGCACTTTTTTAAACAAATTGTTTTCATGTCTTAAAAATATTTTACTTTTTAAAAATCATTTGTACACTTTAAATGGCTTTTACAGATTGGATGTTTGACAAGAAAAAACACTTTTATTCATGGTTGTTTCTATTGTTTTAAACACATTTAAATGTAATATTCAAATGCTGTTTTTTTGTGTATAAATGTTGTACAAAAAGGAAATGTCACAACTTTAAAAAATATATATATCTGTTCTTAGTGTAGTTTTTGACAGTTGCTGTATTTGATCGGAAAGGAGATCGGCTGGAGGGCGCCCAGTTAATTGTGCTATGAGTTATTTTATTTTTTTACCTCTCTTGGGCAGGGGGCAGTATTTTGACGTCCGGATGAAAAGCGTGCCCAAAGTAAACTGCCTGTTACTCAGGCATAGAAGCTAGGATATGCATATAATTGGTAGATTTGGATAGAAAACAGTCTAAAGTTTCTAAAACCGTTAATTATGTCTGTGAGTATAACAAAACTGATATGGCAGGCGAAACCCCGAGGACAAACCATCCACCAAAAAATTATTCAGCCTATCACTATTTCAATGGCCATCACTTTTATTATAAGGCCAAGTCCTCCCAGATTGCAGTTCCTATGGTTTCCACTAGATGTCAACAGTCTTTAGAATGCGTTTCAGGCTGTTTTTTTTTTTTAAATTCGCCAGAAATTGTAGTTCTCGGTGGCTCCCATTTTGGCTGTAGTATTTCAAAGCGCGTGGAAGAGCGTGCGTTCTTTGGTATTTTTCTTCGGTAAAGACAACGATTCTCTGTCTTAAATTTTATCGTTTATTTACGTATTTGGGTACCTAAGGTTTGATTATAAACGTTGATTGACTTGTTTGGAAAAGTTTTAGTAACGTTTGGGATTCATTTTGATGGAGGGAAACTGGGTGGATTATTGACTGAAGCGCGCCAGCTAAACAGAGTTATGGATATAAAGGACATTATCGAACAAAAGGACCATTTGTGATGTAACTGGGACCTTGGAGTGCCAACAGAAGATCATCAAAGCTAAGGCATTTTTTATATCGCTATTTCTGACTTTCGTGTCGCACCTGCCTGGTTGAAATATGTTTTTCATGTGTTTGTATGCGTGGCGCTGTCCTCAGATAATCGCATGGTTTCTTTCGCCGTAAAGCCTTTGTGAAATCTGACAGAGCGGCTGGATTAACAAGAAGCTAAGCTTTATTTTAATGTATAACACTTGTGATTTAATGAATGTTAAATATTTATAATACTGTCGTTTGAATTTCGCGCTCTGCAATTTCACCGGATGTTGGCCCATAAGAAGTTAAGTGTATTATTGCTGTTCTGTTTCACAATTATTTTCTTTTGTCCTGGGTAAGGTGGTGGTCTTGGTGGTAGACTACAGGCCCGCTGGTCCTTTTTATTAATTTATATTTTCTTTTGTTCTGTTTTGCATTTCCCCTCCCCTGTGTATCCTTTTGTCTTCCCTTAGCTCCTCCCACTGTCTTCAGTTTTGTGTTGTCTGCTATCTGAGGTGGCCTGCTAGCCTGGCCTGCGATCTCATCTGATCTCGGAAGCTAAGCAGGGTCAGTGATTGAGGTTGTTGCAGGCAAGTTGGTTTTGTAGGAGAGGGAATTGTTTGCTGCTTTTTGGTGTACATATATTTTGTTTGGCAATTTGATTGAACGTTTTTTTTGTTTGAATTATTAGTTTAGTTGTTTTTCCCCTAGCAGCTTGTGGTGTTGGGGGAAAGGTCTCGGTGTAACCGGATGGATTACAATGGCTTCTATGACCAACGCGAGGAAACAGAGTGCGGGACATGGAAAAAATAATCCTGGTGCACCACCATCGAGGGAGAAGTTCTATGATAGGGCTTGTACCGTGGCGGTGGATATCACTGGGAATCGTAAACTAACGATGGAATTGCTGCGAGGGATAAAGGAGGCATGCGGAGCGGTGACAGGGTGCAGATTCAAGGGGGATCAGAAGTACAAGATAACAATGTCGCATGTCCATGGGAAGGAGTGACTGATGGATGGACTGAAAATCAAATCGTGTACGGTAATGGCGAGGGACATTTCATCGGATGAACTGGTTGCTTCCTTCATGAATATATCTGTGTATATTAGTGATGATGCTATTGTTGCCAAATTGGAAGGATGGGGTATGTCGGCGGTTTCTGATTTAGAGGAGATTATGGCTGGTAACGGAGATCGCGGATGTCACAAAATTCTGCAAGGTCCGGGTCACAGACGTGGTGCACTCGCTACCGTAATCTACAAAGTTCGAGATGTTGGAGTGGCCCGAATACTCCCGTGTGACACACATTTGTATTCAGCCTGGCCAYGTAGTCCGGGACTGCCATGATTTTTTTATGCCGGCGATGGAGAATACAAGGGCATTATGCGAGAGTGCTTCGTGAAAACGGGGAGACCTTGCAATGGCTGTGGTGAGAGCGGCATCCACTGCGTGTGTTCTGGGCCGACAGATGGTGATGACATGGAACAACAGGAGGTGGTAGAAGAGAGTGGAGGGGGATGGGATGGAGAAAAGGGAGGCCAGGATGGTGAAGGAGAAGAGGGTGATGAATCTACTGTGGCAGATGGGGATGGAATCGGGTCTAGCATGGACGGAGAGTTCTTGGAAGGCGTCGTCGAAGATGGAAAGGAGCCGGAGGAGGAGTGTCGGCCACGGATCTGTCTGAAGGTGCAGGGGGTGCTGATCATGAAGGTTTTATATCTGACACTAGTCCTGAAAGTATGGAGGTGAAGGGTGAATCCTCACACAGGACTCTGTAGGTGATGTGTCCTCGGATGAAGTCCAAAGGATAAGAAAAGAATCGAAGGAAAGGAGGCATATCAAGAAGAAAAAAAAAGACTGGGTCTTGATGATGGAAACAATAAACATCATACTCCTACTCATGGTGAGCGTTATGTCTGTCAATATTAATGAGACTAAGATATGGAAAAGTTAGACCAGACAGTAAGCCTACTTCAGGCTGTTATTTAATGCCTTCAAGAGACACTGGACTAACAGTATGATGGATGGATTTGCTTTATTTTAATAAAGGTAGGGAGAGGACTTGTGGGGCTGCTATTTTAATTAAGCGGGATAGTCTGCAGAATATTAGGGAAGTGCACACGGATGAAGGTAGGCTTTTAAGTGTTACATTTTTTGAATGTTTATGCACCTAATAATGAGATTGACCGAGCCCTGTTTTTTCAGTCACTTGAGCAACATTGTGTGGGTAACTGTATATTGGTTGGGAGATTTTAACGTTCGTTTGACTGAACTGGACATGTCAAGGAGTGCATTATTGTGCTCTGATCCGTCTAGGCTAGTCTTGCTGGGGGTAATGAAGGATCATTGAGTGATGCATGTCGGGGTATGCATCCAGGTAAGAGAGCTTTCTCGAGGAGGCAGTTTTGTTTTAAACAATCCCAGGCAAAGCCGCATTGATTATTGTTTAGCGGCTGTAAATGTGGTGCAATATGTTCACAAGATTATGTATGATTAAAAAAATTTAAGTGATCATGCCTCTCTTGGGTTCCTGCTGGGTCATAGTTTGCCTACTAGAGGGGGTGGTGTATGGTGTTTGAATGCTGAGCTACTAAAAGAGAAATATATTGATATGATTGCCGATTGTATTAAACAGAAATGTTGAGTGATTTTAAATGTGTTAATATTGGATTGTGGTGGCAGGGTCTAAAAGAGAAGATTAGAGGGTTGAGTGTTGAATATTCAAGATGGAGGAATTTTCTTTTAAAGAGGGAGCGTATAGCTCTGAATAAACGACTTGACATTGAGCTGGAAAAAGTTGATACGGTGGAGGGTTATGATGTGGCAGGCTTTATGGAAGCGCAGGCTGCTGTGCATAACTTTGAAAAGAGTGCATGTATGGGGGGGGGCGATCAAGGCTGTAGTGAGGAGGTTTTAGGTTTTATTGATGCTAAATTATCTGATGCTGAACGAAAAATATATGACGGTTAATAAGGAGATACGGGAGGCTATCTTGGCCAGTAATAGGGAAAAAAGTCTGGGATCAGATGGGCTGAAAAGTGAGTTGTATCATCAATTTGTGGATATTTTATCACCTGTATTGTTGGACGTGCAACAGGCACAGGTAGTTCCATAATCATTGTCCACGGGATTGTTAAATATTATAAAACAAATGGAGCAGGGAGAAGCTGGAAAATCTTAGGCCTTTAAGTTTACGGAATACTGAGAAGATTTTGGCAAGGGTTTTCGCTAACCGTGTTAACAAAGTGATGGGGAGTATCATATCTGAGTCAGACGTACAATGTTCCTGGGAGGGATATTATGGATATTACTTGTACAATAAGGGATGTTGTTCGACATATGACTGTTGAGGGAGGCATAGTGCTTAGCCTAGATTTGAACAAGAAAACTAACTTGTGAAGTGTGAAAGTAGGCATGTGAGGGATGTAATGGAGATGAAGCTAAAATGTGTGTAAGTGTTAAGGGTGCACCTAATAAAAAAAACAATCAACCAGATCACAAAACAAAATGGTACTTGCTGAGAGAGAGAGGTAGGCAGGACTGGGCACCAGGACCTTTTATCACCTAGTTGATCCCAAACCCAGGTGCAACTTATCACCTTAACGACCCAATCAGCTCCACCTGTCCCCAATCTGCAAATATAAACACAAACACAGAGAAGGAGGCAGGGAAACCGAGGGGGTGTAACACCCCCTCCCCTATGAAAATCAGGAACTAACAAAGACCTGAAAACAAAACCCACAACCACACAAATATAACTAATCAAAAACCATAACTAATAAACGTTCAGACACAAAATACTATACAAACCATAAAGAGGCCCACCGGATTCCGATGATACCAACCCAACCAAATCCCCTGACCCCATCCAACCTCAGCAACCACGGTACCTGGAAGCAATTTAAAACAATTTAAGAGAAAGAAATGGAGACCAAGCGACAGGAGAGCAGAAGCTAGAGCAACAGAAAGAACAAAATAAACCCTGTACAGACCACCAACCGAAAATGTTTAAAAAAAACAACGAAGGCGTCCTAAGATCGACTAAATCGGTGCACGGGAAAGGGCATCAGCCACAACATTATCCACACTTTCTACATGACGTACATCCAAATGGAACGCCTGCCGGAACAAACACCAGCGCATAATCCTGTGATTTGGGCAAAGCATGGTGTGCAGGAAAGTAAAGGGGTTGTGGTCAGTGTAAACAACAATAGGGACCACACATATACCTCAAAATGCTGCAACGCCCAGATTTAAGCAAGGGCCTCTTTCTCATCCACTGAATAATTAAACTGATAGCTGTTAAACTTTCGGGAGAAATAACTAACAGGATGTTCAACACCCCCATCTGCTTGACGCAACACGGCACCTGCCACTACATTACTGGCATCCACATATAGGCTGAAGGCAGTTCCAATCATGCGGCAGCCAACACAGGGTCAGAGCTAAGAAGCAGTTTCACATTTTCAAAAGCACTCTGACAGCAGGAAGACCAGATTAAATCAGCCCTCTTCTTTAACAGATCAGTCAGAGGTGCTACAACCGTGGAGAAGTCGAAGCAAAACCCCCGATAATAGCCAACCATACCTAGGAAGCGTTGCAGCTCCTTCTTGRTGGTGGGCGGTGGAAACAGATCGATAGCGGCCACTTTAGCCCGCACCGGGAGAACACGACCCTGCCCGACCACTCTGCCGAGGTAGGTCACTGTTGCCTGGGCACACTCACATTTGGCTAAGTTCAAAGTGGGACAGGCCTCAGCCAAACATTCAAACAGAGTCCGTATCTGCACCAGATAGCGCTCCCAAATGTCACCATAAAACAACCACATCATCTAGATAAACAGCACAGCCTTCAAGGCCAGAGATGACCCTATTCAGAAGACGCTGAAACGTAGCGGGAGCCTTGCGTAGGCCTAAACTCCTGACCGTATAGGAGAAAAGACCTGAAGGAATAATTAAAGCAGATATTTCACGAGCTCTTGATGACAAAGGCACCTGCCAGTAACCCTTCAGCAAGTTTAATTACAAACCGGGCAGCACCAACCTGGTAAACACAATCTTCCATCCGTGGGAGTGGGTAACAGTCCGATTGTGTCACACTAACCTTCCGGTAGTCAGTGCAAAATCTAAGAGAACTATCTGGCTTGCTCACCAAGAGACACGGGGAGGCTCAACTGGAGAATGATGGTACAGCGATATCATTAACCAGCATGTACTTAAAACTTCTTAAGGCTAGGCGTCTCGCTAGAGGGACAACTTCCGTTGAAACTGAAGGGCTCACAATTCAAATAAATAATCTTTAAAATTATGGATATTAAACATTTAGGTACATACAAGTGTCTTATATTGGTTGAAAGCTGAAATTGTTGTTAATCTAATCTGTCCAATTTACAGTAGGCTTTACAGCGAAAGCATGCCATGCGATTGTTTGAGGAGGCGCCCCACAACATATTTTTCCACCGTCACAGGTTTCATAAAATCACAAATAGCAATTAAATATTCACTTTTTGAAAATCTTCCTCTGATTTTTCATCCAAAGGGTCCCAGCTATAACATGTAGTGTCGTTTTGTTAGATAAAATCCTTCTTCATATCCCAAAAAAGTTGATTTAGTTGGCGCCATCGATTTGASTAATCCACTCGTTCAACATGCAGAGAAAGGAATCYGAAAATCTACGCCTAAACTTTGTGTCAACATGTCAAAATACGTTTCTATTTATTCCTCAAGTACCCCAAAATGTAATTAAACTAAGATTTCATACGGAAAGAAGTATGTTCAATAGGAAAGCAATATTAGCAGGTACGCGTCCTCTTCATCGCACATGCAAACAATGATTTCCAAACTGATGTCGTTGAACTAAAACGTATTTATTACTCGTTATTCGAGTTACAAGCCTGAAGCCTTGAACAAAGACTGTTGACACCTAGTGGAAGCCATAGGAATTGCAATGTGGGAGCTGGAATTGGATATTCCCCTATGCTTTCCATTGTAAGAGCATGGGCTCTCAAAAAAAAAACAATTCAGGTTGGTTTTTCTTTGGATTTTCTCCTACCATATCTATGTGTGAGCAAAACAAGACTGAAAATCAGTGATCAAATCAGTTAACTCTGCTTGGCAATCAGACAGGTGACCCAACAAACTCTCCAAGTTTGCAAGGGACTCAGAATTCAACCTACCCTGCAAAATACCACCATCAGGGCCCGGCACCCCCTGTTCATCACACTGCATATGAAGGTGAAGTGGCTGACCTCAGATCAACGGATTCCACCAAAAGAACAGGACTAACCACGTCAGTTTTAGCACATAGTTTTGATTTAGCAAATTCAGAAGACAAACGAGCATAATAGGGCTTTAACAAATTGACATGGCAGAGCTGATTCGCCTTTCTGGCTCAGGGGTCGCAATCAGATAGTTCAGATCGTACAATTGGCGAACCACAGTGTATGGGCCGCTGAATTTGGCCTGAAAAGGAGAATCAACAATGGGCAGCAGGGCCAGAACCTGGTCCCCTGGACTAAATTGTCGCGGCTCAGCTCACCGGGCAAACAACCTTTTCATCCTCACCTGAGAGGAAGCTAGTTTTTCTTTAGCCATTTCACAAGCTACATACAACCGGTGTCAGAAACACTAACATATGACAACAAATTTGGGGGAGGCTCAACCACCTTCCTTTTATACAACAAGAGGACCATGCACAATATGACCAAAAACAAGGTAATTAGGACTGAAACCAGTGCTCTCGTGATACTTCTTTAACAGCGAGTAGCAACCAGCGTAATCCCTCTTCCCAGTCACGTTTTATTTCAGTGCAGTATGCACGTAACAAACAGTAACTTTGAAGTCTGATAAGCACTGGCCTGATTATGTTTTAAACACAATTGTCACAAGACTTGTAAAAATATGTGCGAAGTGAAGTTGGAGCCCTGATGGCTCTGAATCAACTGAGGTATTCCAAAAATGTAGATGAACGGTGACAAAGCCTTCACAACAGATTTAGTGGTAATGTTGCGAAGTGGATAGGCTGCAGAATCTCGTAGCCTGACACATCACAGTTAACTTCTACTTGCACACCATCCCGGATCCGGGAGCACCCCCCACAGTAAAAAAGCTGACTAGCATAGCCTAGCATAGCGTCACAAGTAAATACTAGCATCTAAATATCATTAAATCACAAGTCCAAGACACCAGTTGAAAGATACACATCTTGTGAATCCAGCCATCATTTCTGATTTTTAAAATGTTTTACAGGGAAGACACAATATGTAAATCTATTAGCTAACCACGATAGCAAAAGACAACTTTTTTTTCCACCATTGTTTTCCTGCATAGGTAGCTATCACAATTTCGACCAAATAAAGATATATATATAGCCACTAACCAAGAAACAACTTCATCAGATGACAGTCTGATAACATATTTATTGTATAGCATATGTTTTTTTTGAAAAATGTGCATATTTCAGGTATAAATCACAGTTCTACATTGCAGCTGCAGTCTGAAATAGTGCCGAAGCAGCCAGAATAATTACAGAGACCAACGTCAAATAACGAAATACTCATCATAAAACATTTCTGAAAAATACACAGCGTACAGCAAATGAAAGACCAACATCTTGTGAATCCAGCCAATATTTCAGATTTTTTAAGTGTTTTACAGCGAAAACACAATTTAGCATTATATTAGCTTACCACAATAGCCGGAAACACAAGCCGTTTACCAGTAGCAAAGGTTAGCGATCGTAACAATCCAGCAAAAGATATATAATTTTTGACTAACCCTGATATACTTCATCAGATGACAGTCCTGTAACATCATATTACACAATGCATATAGGTTTTGTTCGAAAATGTGCATATTTAGCAGCACAAATCGTGGTTATACAATGTGAT
>NW_019957535.1:899198-915120 GCF_002910315.2 Salvelinus sp. IW2-2015 | reverse complement strand
TAGTAGAACATTTCAGGCAATCTGGCCGGCGCCATCTTGGAGAGGCACCTAATCTAATCGATTACTAATCGTAAACTTGACTAAAAAATACAGGTTGGACAGCAAATGAAAGACACATTAGTTCTTAATGCAACCGCTGTGTTAGATTTTTAAAATTAACGTTACTTGACATTCAGCGTGCGTTACAGCGAGACCATGCCTAAATCAATGGCGGACTAATAATTTGACATCTTTCCACAGATATACGATTAACATCATAAATAGCTCTTACTTTTGGATGATCTCCATCAGAATCTTGGGCAAGTGGTCCTTTGTCCAGAACAATCGTCTTTTGGTTGAAAGATGTCCTCTACTCCTGTAGAAATTAGCTGCTAACGCCATGTACCGGAGAGGTGCCCAACTCGTGATAACGCCTGACCAAGAAACTCCAGAAAATCGCATAAAACTGCTATAAACTGCTATAAGTCGGTTTAAATTAACTACCTTATGAAGTTTTTAAGACAAAAAAAAAATTAAATCAGAGCCGGAGATATAGAACTGCTAAACCGAAAGCTTTCCAGGACGCCATGCTTGGTGTCCCTCCTGCGTCAGGCGCCTCGTCGAAAAGGTCGGTACTTTTCGTTCCAAGAGTTTTATACTCCCCAGATGGTGCTATCCGCTCCATTCAAAGTCTCACCGCTTACTGACATCTAGGGGAAGGCGTATGCAGTGCATGTAGCACCATAGCTTATAAGGGAATTTATAAACCGACCCTGGAACAGAGACCTCAATTTCAGAAATCTCACTTCTTGACAGGAAGTGTGCTGTAGAATGAGTTTTGTTTCACTCAGAGAAATAATTCAAACGGTTTTAGAAACTAGAGTGTTTTCTATCCAATAGTAAAATTATGCATATTGTACGAGCAAGAATTGAGTACGAGGCAGTTTAATCTGGGAACGAAAAATCTCAAAGTGTAAACAGCACCCCCTATTGAGAAAAGGTTTTAACATGTAGGTGCTACACGAGGATGTAAGCGGAAATGTCTTTAACTTCTACTTCATCACCATCCTGGATCTGGGAGCATCCTCATCAGTAAAAAGCTGACTAGCATAGCCTAGCATAGCCTAGCATAGCGCCACAAGTAAATACTAGCATATAAATATCATGAAATCACAAGTCCAATACAGCAAATGAAAGATACACATCTTGTGAATCCAGCCATCATTTCCGATTTTTAAAATGTTTTACAGCGAAAACACTATGTATCTATTAGCTAACCACAATAGCAAAAGACTCAACCGCATATTTTCACCATTTTTTTACCGCATAGGTAGCTATCACAAAACCGACCAAATAGAGATATAATTAGTCACTAACCAAGAAACAACTTCATCAGATGACAGTCTTTATAACATGTTATACAATAAATCTATGTTTTGTTCGAAAATGTGCATATTTGAGGTATAAATCATAGTTTTACATTGCAGCTACAATCACCAATAGCACCGAAGCAGCAAGAATAATTACAGAGAGGAACGTGAAATACCTAAATACTCATCATAAAACATTTATGAAAAATACATGGTGTACAGCAAATGAAAGAACATCTTGTGAATCCAGCCAATATTTCAGATTTTAAGTCTTTTACAGCGAAAACACAATATAGCATTATATTAGCTTACCACAATAGCCAAACACACAACCGCATTCATTCACCGCAAAGGTAGCGATCGCAAAAAAACAGCAAAAGATATAAAATTATTCACTAACCTTGACCAACTTCATCAGATGACAGTCCTATAACATCAGGTTATACAATACACTTATTTTTTGTTCGAAAATGTGCATATTTTGAGCTGAAAACCGTGGTTATACATTGTGAAAATGTAGCAACTTTTCCCAAATCTCCGGAATATTATCTGACATTCACCTAATCTGACCAAATAACTCATCATAAACTTTACTAAAAATACATGTTGGACAGCAAATGAAAGATACACTAGTTCTTAATGCAATCGCCGTGTTAGATTTTTTTAAAATAACTTTACCAAACAAACAGCTTACGTTATAGCGAGACAGCGCCCGCAATAAGGGCGGAAAATAGAACTAAACATTTTCCACAGAAATACGAATAACATCATAAATGGTTCCTACTTTTGCTGAGCTTCCATCAGAATCTTGTACAAGGAGTCCTTGTCCAGAATAATCGTTGTTGGTTTGAGAATGTCTTCTTCTCCTGTCGAATTAGCAACCATAGCTAGCCATGTGGCGCAAACGTGGTCCAACTTCACCTGACGCAAAAGAAAGGAAATTCCAAAACTCGCAATATAACGTTCAATAAACTGATACAACTCGGTTGAAAAAACTACTTTATGATGTTTTTATCACATCTATCAAATAAAATCAGAGCCGGAGATATCTACCGTGTATACCGAAAGCTTTTCAGAAGGCAATCTGGGGTTCCTTCTCGCGCCTTCGAAGACAATGAAATTTCCAGACACGTCATTCCAAAAGCTCTTGTTCGACCTCAGATCAAGCTAGACACCCCATTCCACCTCCACTGCCTGTTGACATCTAGTGGAAGGCATATGAAGTGCATGTATATCCATAGATTTCAGGCAAATTAATAGGAAGGCTTGGAACAGACCGATCTGAACAATAGCATCACCCACAACTTTTGCTGTGAGGCGTCCATTTCCTCATCAACAACTGATCTTGAACGTTGTAACCCTGGGCAACACTCCTTACCTCAACCGGAAGTACTTGATCAAATAAACCTTAAGGTGGGATCAGCGGACTACTCAATCACAAGATCACTACAGGACATAGGCAAAGGTAAATAATTTAATGGATAATCTAACTGTTCGGTTATGTGCAGTGTAAATCCCGTTTTGACCGTAGTATCAGCACGGCTCATAGCACGAGTCACAGTGCATGCGGAAAACCTTTTTACTAAGAACAGAACATTCATTCTTCCAGTGGCCTTTACCTTGACAATATTACAGATTTTACTTACATCATTCTGTCCACATGAACCATGTTCGGATCTAGATGGAAATGAGTCATTACCAGAACCAAAGGAATTTGCTGACCGAAATCCACTTGAACTGTTCCTCTGCCCCCAATCTCGCATACAGGATCCTACAAAACTGCCTTTGTGGGTCAGTACGTACAGTTGAAGTCTGAAGTTTACATACACTTAGGTTGGAGTCATTAAAACTCGTTTTTCACCACTCCACAAATGTCTTGTTAACCAACTATAGTTTTGGCAAGTCTGTTAGGACATCTACTTTGTGCATGACAAAAGTAATTTTTCCAACAATTGTTTATAGACAGTGATTTATAAGTGAAATAATCTATCACAATTCCAGTGGATCAGAAGTTTACATACACTACGTTGACTAGCTTTAAATGGCTTGGAAAATTCCAGAAAATTACGTCATGGCTTTAGAAGCTTCTGATAGGCTAATTGACATCGTTTGAGTCAATTGGTGGTGTATCTGTGGATGTATTTCAAGGCCTACCTTAACTCAGTGAATCTTTGCTTGACATCATGGAAAAATCAAAACAAATCAGCCAAGACCTCAGAAACAAAATTGTAAATCTCCACAAGTCTGCTTCATCCTTGGGAGCTATTTCCAAATGCCTGAAGGTACCACGTTCATCTGTATAAACACCATGGGACCACACAGCCGTCATACCGCTCAGGAAGGAGACGCCTTCTGTCTCCTAGAGATGAACGTACTTTGGTGCGAACAGTGCAAATCAATCCCAAAACAACAGCAAAGGACCTTGTGAAGATGCTGGAGGAAACTGGTACATAATCATCTATATCCACAGTAAAACGAGTCCTATATCGATATAACCTGAATGGCCGCTCAGCAAGGAAGAAGCCACTGCTCCAAAACTGCCATGCAAAAGCTAGACTACRGTTTGCAACTGCACATGGGGACAAATATCATACTCATACCATCGTTATGTTTGGAGGAAAAAGGGGGAGGCTTGCAAGCCGAAGAACACTATCCCAACCGTGAAGCATGGGGGTGGCAGCATCATGTTGTGGGGGTGCTTTGCTGCTGGAGGGACTGGTGCACTTCACAAAATAGATGGCATCATGAGGAGGAAAATGATGTGCATTTATTGAAGCAACATCTGAAGATATCAGTCAGGAAGTTAAAGCTTGGTCACAAATGGGTCTTCCAAATTCCAAACTATTCTTCCAAAGTTGTGGCAAAATGGCTTAATGAACAACTGTCCACAACCAGGGAAGTTAGTCTTGGAGTGGGGGCGTTTTAAAATCCATACCCAAAACGCACACAGTCCACAACTTTGGGAATGTGGAGACATTCTGTACAGGATGCAGGGGTCCTTGGCGATAGGGGCCCAACGCGATATATTAGTGACTATACTAATGACAGTAGCAAAGGCACTCCAACACAGAATAGAGTGAATAATGGCACATGCTACATCAGCGTGTTTCGATACACTCCGGTATTATGATACGGGAATGACAGTAGCAATGACTCAGACGTTGAGTTTGTTAGTGGCAACACTTGTAGAGAGCTGCAGCTCAACCCTGTTAGAGCTGCAGTTGTGCAGCTTCTGTGCAAGAGGCTGAAGGTGCAGTGCAAGCAGCATTCTAATTCTTACAGCTGCTGGTGAGTTAGGGGCTCCTTGTAAGAATGTGAAAATAAAAGGAGACGGAAGTTGTTTCTTCAGAGCGGTCAGTGAAACGATGTGTGGTAAAGATGAGTATCATGGAACAATTCAAAATGTCGTGGTGAAGCAGCTAGAAAGGAACGATGGTACATATAGGAGCGTTTTGAGAGTGGGTTAACGTTCAGTGTCAGAATATATTATCAAATCCAAATTGAGCTCTCTAGGTAGTTGGGCGACCGAAGTGTAGATTCAAGCAGCAGCAGCAGATTGTTTGGGTGTAAGCATAAGTTGGAACGGTTTACAGGTGTCTAACAAGGGGATTTATTTTGGAGAATCGTGGGAACCATTATGAGACAGTTGTTTGCGTCAAGAGGCCTCAGATGCAATGTTGCACCACAAACATTCAAGTTTTCAGCCTCCAACTGGCCCGATTCCGAGAGAGCTTGGCGAGCAACAAGGTCCAGTGAATACGATGATTGGATCTGTGAGGATGATCCCGGATACTGGCAAGAGGATGATGAGCGTGAACACGAAGAGTGGTACCACGATGAGCATGAACACGAAACTCCGGGTGATGACTTGGAGGATACCAGGGACCACGAAGCCGAAACTCGTCACCAATACAATTCCAACAACAACCTTCTGGACAACGACGAGGTTGACGACGACAACGAGGTTCGTGCTGAGGAGGATGCGAGACAAAAACAGCAGATGCAACGCAAGCTTAATTGGTCACTATTGAACAGATCATGGCTTTCATTTTTAGAATGGCTGGGTGAGCGCTGGTGGGGCTCGGCAGATTTAGATCCTTCATGGATACACCTAAGATTCGCGCTGGAGATATTATCATCGCAGCACACTTTGGTGACATGCCTGGAGGAGTGTGTTCGGTTACGGTGAAGACCAACGAAACAGTCGTGACATTTGCTGTGCTCATCCCTCGAGGCAGTCACATATGTAACGACTTGGTGCAACGTGAATTTTCWAATCCTATTGACATAATAGATCTCGTTTGTAAACTGGGAGTAGGGCACTTGCTGCCTAGACAGAGGAAAATACCTCATAACCCTGACTACTTTTCTGTGACACATATAGTGGAAGAGATGTGTTACATGATAAAGGTGCTGAAAGGTGCATGGTGGGGAGCTTCATACGGCAGTTCCGAAAGGTCACCCGAGCACCGTGAAGTGATACAGCATCTACGAATGAAGGAAAAACTGTACGCCGACCCGGGTGCAGCAATGCATTATATGGATAACGAGAGTTTGGGATACCTGTTCAAGATTATAACTGCCAAGGGAAAGAGATTCAAGGTGACGTTTGATACATTGGGGTTTACGCTTGGGACAAGTGCACGCTTCTCCGAGATCACAAATGTAATGTCCTACATCAGCATGGTTGAAAAAGTCACCTTTGCAACTCGACCCTGTTCCGCGATGCAAGCGAACCCGAGCGTCAGGGATGAAGACATGGAAGGTCCACGCGTGTCAGAGTCGACAAGAAATCTGTAGATTACTATATATGGAAGTTGGTAGCATATGTAATCACTGTTCTATCCCTGTTTCACTATGTCATTTCAAAAGTACTTGTGTTGTAGTCATCAATGCCCATATCAATATGTGAATAAAGACAAAGTATTTCTGAAACCGAATGATCATTCACGTTTATTGACAGAGTACATTACAAGCATTCACTTTGTCAGTAAATTCATACCCAAACCGTCACTGTCTACAACCAGGGAAGCAGGGGCAGCATTCATTTCCAAAGAACATAAACTTTATTGAGCCCAGAAAGGAATAAAACGGGTTCTTCTCCTTAGTCCTCACTACATTGGAACATCGTCATCCCCCTGCYCTTCCTCATCATCGGCCATGTACTTGAGAGAAAGACAAATAATCACATTATCAAGAGGCTATACACACAGGCAAAGTGTCATCCCCGTATACATTTCCAGATCTACCATGTCATCTTCTTTTTGTTCAGCTGGGCAAGAGGAGGAAATGCTGGATGAGGTTGTGCATGGTTGAGGACCTCCGGGGGCAACAGTGGACGATCTTGTTGTACCACAGGGATTTCAGGTCCCTCTCCGTCAGAGGATAGTATGTAATTGCTCTCCTGAGATGTGTATTATGATGTGATGAGATGTGTATGCGTGGGATAGAAATATCACATAGACATGGTATATAACAGTGCATGAAACGTGATCGAATTAGTCATTCACAATCTGTGTACCTACAGAACGGCTCAGGGCGAAGGTTGATGCCTGTGAAGTGGAGATTAGCGTCAGAACCGTACAAGATAAAATATTACGATTAGCATGTTGTATAAACAAGGTGTGTGTAACGTAGGATATAATCATGTGTATCCTACCGGGGTGAGCTCGCTGTTGTCCGTTTCTATACCACTCTCCTCTAACATCATTACAAGTGTGAAATTAACTTCTTGTCAATATGGGGGCGCTGTTTTCACTTTGTAAAAAATCGTGCCCAAATTAAACTGCCTCGTACTCTATTCTAGATCGTACAATATGCATATTATTATTACTATTGGATAGAAAACACTCAAGTTTCTAAAACCAGTTTGAATTATATTGTGAGTAAAACAAACTCATTTTGCAGCAAACTTCCTGATAGGAAGTGAAAAATCTGAAATCGAGGCTCTGTTCCAGGGCCTTCCTATTCATTTGCTTGAAATCTATGGATATACATGCACTTCATACGCCTTCCACTAGATGTCAACAGGCAGTGGGAGGTGGATGGGGTGTCTAGCTTGATCTGAGGTCGAACAAGAGCTCTTGGAATGACGTGACCACTATTTCCTTTGTCTACCAAGGCCGGGAAGGACATCAGCATTGGCTTCTGAAAAGCGTTCGGTATAGACGGCTAATATCTCCGGCTTTGATTTTATTTGATACATGTGATAATATCATCGTAAAGTATGTTTTTTTCAATATAGTTTTATCAGATTATTCAACGTTTATCGGCAGTTTTGGAGTTTTCCGTTCTCTAGGTGAAGATGGACATCTTCGCGCCACTTGCTAGCTAAGGTTGCTAATTCGACAAGGAGAAGAGGACATTCTAAAACCAAACACGATTTATCTGGCAAAGGACTCCTTGTACCAAGATTCTGATGGAAGCTCAGCAAAAGTAAGAACCATTTATGATGTTATATTGTATTTTCTGTGGAAAAATTTTAGTTCGTATTTTTCCTTCCTTTTTGCGGGCGCTGTCTCGCTATTAACGTAAGCTGTTTGTTATGGTAAGTTTATTTTAAAAAAAGTTTATTTTTAAAAATCTAACACGGCGATTGGCATTAAGAACTGTGTATCTTTCATTTGCTGTCCAACAGTATTTTTTTAGTAAAGTTTTTATGATGAGTGTTTTCTTTGATTAGATAGGGTGACGTGTCCAAAAATTCTCCGGAGATTCTGGTGAATCGATGCTACATATTCACAATGTATAAACCACGGTTTGCCAGCTCAAAATATGCACATTTCGAACAAAACATAGTGTATTGTATATAACGTGATGTTATGGACTGTCATCTGATGAGTTGGTCAAGGTTAGTGATTTTTAATTTTATATGCTTTTGCTGTTTTTTGCGATCACTATCTTGTCGGTGAATGAATGCGGTTGTGTGTTTGGCTATTGTGGTAAGCTAATATAATTCTATATTGTGTTTTTGCGTAAAAACATTAAAAAATCGGAAATGTGTCTGGGAAGTCTCACAGGGAATTTTATCTTTCATTGCTGTACAGACCATGTATTTTTCATAAATGTTTTTCTGATGAGTATTTACGGTATTTCCACGTTGCTCTCATGTAATTATTCTTGCTGCTTCGGTGCTATTGGTGATTATAGCTTGCAATGTGTAAAACTATGATTTTATACTCAAATATGCACATTTTCGAAAAAACGATAGATTTATTGGTATAACATATTATAGAGATGGTAAATCTGGATGAAGTTGTTTTCCTTGGTTAGTGCCATAATTATGATCTCTATTTGGTCGGTTTTGTGATAGCTACCTATGCCGGTAAAAAAATGGTGTACAATATCTGCAGTTGAGTCTTTGCTATTGTGGGTTAGCTAATAGAAATACATATTGTGTTTTCGCTGTAAAACATTTAAAAATTGGAAATGATGGCTGGATTCACAAAGAGTGTGTCTCTTTCATTTGCTGTATTGGACTTGTGATTTCATGATATTTATATGCTAGTATTTACTTGTGGCGCTATGCTAGGCTATGCTAGTCAGCTTTTTACTGATGAGGATGCTCCCGGATCAGGGATTGTGATGAAGTAGAGGTTAACAATGAGTTGAGTCAAAGAGATACAGGTCTACATTTTGCTGGTAGAATGTGACACTTTCACTAGGTGTCACGATCAAACACGGTTAGTTTGGGTTAGGCACGGGGTGAGGGGCGTTTTTAAAATGAATACCCAAACGCTCATGTGGCACATTTTATTTGCTATTTTCTTCTCTCTCAAACTCTCTCTGTAACTACACTTTATGCCACTGAATCACTCTCGTCATTGTTAGATTTATTGCATTCATCACATATCCCCGGTTCGCAGAGTGAATTGGGAAAGTTGCTTGGCAAGACAGGCTTTAAATGGTCAATCTGTCAAGGGAGACATATTCTATATTTCCCTCCCAGTGTAAACACTAACTTCAGCCTGTCACTACAACTTGGAAATGAATGCAGATTGCTACTGCTCCTCTGTAACTCATGTGAATGTAACAACTATCCTATGTGGTATATGAAACACTGTGCTGTACATGCCTTACATAGTAATGACAGAGAGACAGATGTAGGGATAGATACACATACTCAATGAGTGTCACGTTCTGACCATAGTTCTTGTGTGTTGTGCTTGTTTTAGTGTTGGTCAGGACGTGAGCTGGGTGGGCATTCTATGTTGTGTGTCTAGTTTGTCTGTTTCTGTGTTCGGCCTAATATGGTTCTCAATCAGGGGCAGCTGTCAATCGTTGTCCCTGATTGAGAATCATATATAGGTGGCTTGTTTTGTGTTGGGGATTTGTTGGGTGGTTGTTTCCTGTCTTTGTGTTTTCTATGCACCAGCTAGGACTGTATCGGTTTGCCACATTTATTATTTTGTATTTGTTAAGTGTTCACATTTATCGTTCGTATTAAACATGTTGAGCACTGGCTACGCTGCGTGTTGGTCTGATCCCTATTACACCCCCTCTTCTAGTGAAGAGAGGGAAGGCTGCCGTTACAGAACCACCCACCAAACTCGGACCAAGCAGCGTAGCGACGGGCAGCAGCAACAGCAGCAGCGGTACCAGGAGGAATGGACATGGGAGGAAATTCTGGACGGTAAAGGACCCTGGGCAGAGCCAGAGGAGTGTCGCCGCCCCAAAGCGGAGCTGGAGGCAGCAAAAGCGGAGAGGCGGCATTATGAGGCCTTTGAGCTGTTCTCCATCAGATTCTTGGGCAATGTATTCCTTTCTATGTTATAAACGTCTTTTGGTCGATAGATGTCCTCTGTCCTTCAAATATCCTAACGATCGAACGGGACCCCAAAACGTGTCCAAACTTTCAGAGTGCACAACAAAGAAATTCCTCAAAATCGCACTAAACGGATATAATTGCTATAAAACGGTTCAAATTAACTACATTATGATGTTTTTAACCTGTCTAGGATGAGGGTGCGCTAGCGGCACGTTTCACAAGAAAAAAAAAGAAAATGGCGGAATGTTAATTATAAATATTTAGCTTCAATTAAATCAGAAGTGTTATAACACAATATCAAATCTATACCTCTTGTTAATCTTGCCAATATGTCCGATTTCGAAATGCTTCACTACAAAAGCGATTATCGATCAGTAAAACAACACATTAGGTACAGTTACAACAAAGTACATTAGTCACAAAAGTCAGAAATAGCAATGCAAAGCATCAATTACCTGGAAATTTTCTTCTTTTGGCAATCCTAAAGGTCACGACGAAACAATCATAGGCTTTTTGATCGATATCTCATTTTTATAGCCTAAAACGAAACATTTTGTGAACGGCTTGTGTGGAAAATTCAGCGTCCATCAACTTTGGACGTAACATTCATTGTAATTCCTCACTCTAAAGGGACGTTTATCAAGTCAAGTTCGGTTTCATTAGAATCCTCTGTTTGTTAGTATTACAACAAACTTCCTGGTTCTTTTCCCGGGACATATTGACCGAAGAAATTCGATCTGAACACACCTACCAGCTACGTCATTACGCGCCAATCGGTTGACCTGTTCTTCGTTGATTGACTGTATCTCGGTCCAATGACCACTGATCTTTTTGAAATCTAGCTGGATAGATAGCCAATGAGCAGAGGTAAATAGGGATATCAAATGGTTCTACCCGGAAATAATAGGCATCTTTGTAAAGCATGCGTGTTCGCAGCTATTCCCCATTGAAAATCAGACAATAAGGAGCTCGCCGTTTTACGCGCCGCAAAGTTTGTTTTGGAGCATTTTCAAGGATCAATTATGGCAAATAAATCAGCCAAATCAAAGACCAAGACGAAGTACACAGATGTGCACAGTATATTAGTGAAATTGACCGTGAAAGTGAAAATGAACATCTAATTGATTCCAGTGAGGTTGAATCCGTTGATTCCGAATTCGAAGACATGTTTCTACACGGTGAAGACCCAGTTTTGGATCGGTGAGTACGTTGTTTGGAATTAGTAATATCATATATAATTCATTTGAGTTGTTTGAGATATTTGTATTTTATTTGCCTTATATAAAAATATGACTAGGACATGAATATAAAAGGCACATTGTGTATTTCTAATAGGTGCTAATTACACACACACATACTGCAATAGGCAAAAGCTCACATGGTCACAAATTGTGTATTTCTAATAGGTGCTAATTACACACACACATACTGCAATAGGCAAAAGCTCACCATGGTCACAATTGTGTATTTCTAATAGGTGCTAATTACACACACACATACTGCAATAGGCAAAAGCTCACCATGGTCACAAATTGTGTATTTCTAATAGGTGCTAATTACACACACACATACTGCAATAGGCAAAAGCTCACCATGGTCACAAATTGTGTATTTCTAATAGGTGCTAATTACACACACACATACTGCAATAGGCAAAAGCTCACCATGGTCACAAATTGTTATTTCTAATAGGTGCTAATTACACACACACATACTGCAATAGGCAAAAGCTCACCATGGTCACAAATTGTGTATTTCTAATAGGTGTCTGTCTTTATTTCACAGTCGCAGCGATTCTGATTGGGAGCCAAGCTGCAAATCCCCCACTGAAGCTGGTCCATCCAGCTGGACCCTGCTGTGTATCCGGCACCACACCTACTCCCGCCCGGCCATCAAGGGTGGTAAGCCGGCGGCAAGGAAGCGGAGGAAGGGCAGCGTGGAACCGTCCAGCGTGGAACCTGCCAGAGCGGAGGAGGACCGTTGGCACACTGTTCTTGAGGAGGATGTGGCCCCACCAACTCACTTTTCCGCCCAAAACGCCAGTAGGCCTCAATTGGACACCACTTCTAAATACAGCCCCATGCACTTTTCAGTTGTTCTTCACCTCGGCAGTTCTTGATATCCTGGTGATGAAACACTATAAATATGGGGCTAAGAAGCAGGAGAAATGGAAGGACATTTCCGTTTCAGAACTGTTTTGCTACCTGTCTATGGTCATTTACATGGGGGTGGTGAAGCTGAAGAACCTCAAACACTACTGGAAAACTGCACCACTCTATCAACTGCCTTTCCCTCAACGGTCATGTTTGTACTAGGTTTCTGACAATTTCACGGGCACTTCACATTAGTGACCAGAGGTTGATAAGGACAACGAGGCGAAACGAGGCACAGCAGGCTTTGACAAACTATGCAAGATTAAACCTCTCTACCATGATATCATTGAGGCATGCAAGACATATTTTTCAGCCCGCCCAGAACCTTTCCATAGATGAGAGAATGGTAGCCTCAAAGGCCAGAATTGGCCTAAAACAGTACATGCGCAAACAAACCCACAAAATGGGGTTACAAGCTGTTTGTTTTGGCCGATTCTGCGTGTGCATACACGTGCAATTTTTTTGTCTATGAGGGGAAAGAACAGTTGTGCGAGCGGTAAGGGACTCAGTTATGATTCTGTGATGCAGTTATTAGATTTCAGCTGCTGGGGAAGGGCTACAACTATTTGTAGACAACTTCTACACAAGCCCTACCCTGTTCACAGACCTGAGGAAGCTGGAGATGTGGGCCTGTGCCACATTCGGACCAACCGAGTGGGTTTTCCAAAAACCAGGGTAAATGACATGCCTAAGCGGGTGAGCGGGGTACCATGAGATGGATCCGTGAAGATGGCCTGCTGTTTGTGAAGTGGATGGACACTCGCGAAGTGGTGATGTGTTCACTATTCACAAGTCGTTCGTGGGATCAGTTGTTCGACGTTTGAAAGGTCTACAGGCGCTTGGACTGCCAGAAATGTCCCCATTCCAGATGCTGTGAGGGATTACAACAAGAGCATGGGGGTGTAGACCTATCGGATGCGCTGATAGGATATTATACGTCCTTCATAAAACCATGAAGTGGTACAAAACACTATTCTATCATTTCATTGACATTGCTGTGGTGAATTCCTTCATCCTCCAGAAGGAAATGGCCAAGAGCTGTGGACAGCCCCCCATCTCACAACTAGCCTCAGGGAGCAGCTCATCCAGGAGCTTGCTAACTACAGCAAGAACACTGTAGCACCTTCTGTCCCCTCTACCTCTGTCCCTTCTGCTCCAACCAGCGGCACGCACATGCTGAAGTTCATCATTGCAGCAGGGATGTGCCTCGGGGAAAAGGGGCACAGTAGGGCGGCTTCGTTGTGCCCTGTGCCACAAGAAGTCCCCTGTCACCTGCAACACCTGTGCTGTACCCTCTGTTTCACACCAGAGAGAGACTGCTATGGGATATGGCATCAGGAGCGCAACATTGTGTAGAGGACAGAGTCTTCACATGATTGAACATTTTTGAAGTGTAAATAGTTCCCCTTGTTATTATTATAATTTTTTTAAATATTCATTTTTTTCCTTGAATTTTTCAAATATATATTTTTTGGGGTATGTTACAATAATTGTTTGTATTTTGTATATAGGTTTTGTATCATTGTATCATTGTACCAATTCGGCACTTGGTCATTTGGGAACTTGTGAGGGACACCTGGTTGACCTCATGCTCAATGGCATGTACCTCACTCATTCCTGAATGTATCCATCTGAAATTTTGGTAAAATACTGTTGCCTACCTATGTTCTCATTTGAAATGATCCCCAGTATCATAACTGAATGTTTGGCCTTTCTTGTTGATTTTTAAAGATGCAACATCAGTAAAAGACAAAAAACGTCTGTTGAATTTCCTTGTATTTTCTTCTACCAGATCTATTGTGTTATATTCTCTACATTCAATTCACATTTACACAAACTTCAGAATGTTTCCTTTCAAATGATACCAAGAATATGCATATCCTTCCTTCTAGGCCTGAGCTGCAAGCAGTTAGATAGGGTATGTTTTCAGGCGGAAATTGAGAAAAGGGGGTCATCCCAACAGGTTAACAACTATAACGACTGAAAACATGACCGGAGAAATATTGCTGGTTAGACAACGATTTGGAACGAGGCAAGTCCGATGGCCTTCACGCTTCAGGCGCACGACGAGAAAGGGCGGTCCTAAACATTTTGTGGTTTTATAATGGCTGGGATTGTGCATATATTTCATTCAAAACGTGATGACGTACAGCACCCAGAGGAAGACGTAGGCAGTGTCGGTTTCTTCATAGCATTCACTGTCGCCTTAAAAAAGACCCCAGATCAGGGGTAAAAATTTCTGAAATCTGAACCCTGTCATGAAAAGTGCTGTAGAAATTGTTCTGTACCATCAGAGACAAAATTCCAACTTCTATAGAAACTAGAAGGTGTTTTCTATCCAATAATAACAATAATATGCATATTGTAGCGTCAAGAATTTAGCACGAGGCAGTTTAATTTGGAGACCCAAATATGCTAATGCGGAACAGCACCCCCTATAGTTGCAAGAAGTTAAGAAGCTCGGTACGCCTTCACGGTCCGGTATATCCGGCGCCACCTTCCCGCCCCAGCCCAGTACACCAGTGCCTACACCACATACCAGGCTTCCTGTGCGTCTCCAGAACTCTGTTCCTCCTCCACGCACTCTCCCTATGGTGCGTGTCTCCAGCCCAGTACCTCCAGTGTCGGTACCACGCACCAGGCTACTGTGCGCCTCAGCAGGTCAGAGTCGGCTGCCTGCCCAGCGCCGTCAGAGCCGCCCGTCTGTCCGAGCGTGGAGCGCCCGTCTGTCCCGAGCCGTCGGAGCCGCCCGTCTGTCCGAGCCGTCGGAGCCGCCGTCTGTCCCGGCCGTCGGAGCCGCCCGTCTGTCCCGAGCCGTCGGAGCCGCCCGTCTGTCCCGAGCCGTCGGAGCCGCCCGTCTGTCCGAGCCGTCGGAGCCGCCCGTCTGTCCGAGCCGTCGGATCGCCCGTCTGTCCGAGCGTCGGATCCGCCGTCGTCCGACGTCGGACCGCCCGTCTGTCCCGAGCCGTCGGATCGCGCCCGTCTGTCCCGAGCCGTCGGAGCCGCCCGTCTGTCCCGAGCCGCCTGAGCCGCCGCAGTCAGGAGCCGCCTGAGCGCCCGCCAGTCAGGAGCCGCCAGAGCCGCCCAGTTCAGGAGATGCCAGAGCGCCGCCAGTCAGGAGCCGCGCCAGTCAGGAGCCGCCCGCCAGTCAGGAGCCGCCGCCAGTCAGGAGCGCCCGCCAGTCAGGAGCCGCCCGCCAGTCAGGAGCGCGCCGACAGTCAGGAGCGCCCGCCAGTCAGGAGCCGCCCTCCAGTCAGGAGCCCGCCCTCCAGTCAGGAGCCGCCCTCCAGTCCAGGAGCCCCTCCAGTCAGGAGCCGCTCCAGTCAGGAGCCCCTCAGTACGCTCAGTCAGGAGCGCCCTCCAGTCAGAGCCGCCCTCCAGTCAGGAGCCGCCCTCCAGTCAGGAGCCGCCTCCATCAGGAGCCGCCCTCCAGTCAGGAGCCCGCCCTCCAGTCATGAGCCGCCCTCCAGTCATGAGCCGCCCTCCAGTCATGAGCCGCCCTCCAGTCATGAGCCGCCCTCCAGTCATGAGCCGCCCTCCAGTCACTCGACCGCGCCTCCAGTCATGAGCCGCCCTCCAGTCATGAGCCGCCTCCAGTTAGCGCCTCCGATGAGCCGCTCCAGTGGCGGAGCCCGCCTCCAGTTCCATGAGCC